>NW_026020079.1:0-195970 GCF_900185275.1 Solanum verrucosum | reverse complement strand
GCCTGTTTTGTTCCTTTTTGGCCTGTTAGTGTCCTTGCTTTGTTCCTCAATCCATATTCCTGAAAATCGAGGATTTAACATCAGTTATTTGCACAAATTAAGCATTTCAGGACACTAAATCTATATAATTAAAGCCCTAAATGGTCCAAATCTTGGACTCATCAACACCACAAACTTAAACTTTTGCTTGTCCTAAAGTAAAACTCAAGTTCAGCAGTTCAAAAAGGATGTTTAAAACAATGCTACATAAGACTCAATCATGAATGCACACAACAAGACTCAACTTACTCATGCAAGGATCAATTGTGCACTCAAAGATTCAAGTTGTGACTTACCATTATCCAAGATTCTCAACACAATACTTGCTTCAAATGCAAGTTCACGCTCAACAAAGGTACTCAAATGCCCTCACAAAAAAGATGATTCCATACTCACACACAATTCTTCAACAATTTATAGTTCCGAAATCACAAACGACTCTCACACTCACAAAGATGAACACATGCATGATTTCACCCATAGGTTTGCCCTTATTTTTCGATCAACATTCGTTTCAGGTCACTCAAGATCACAAAGTCTTTTCAAGGCTTGTAACAGGGCTGAGTGTAAAGGTATGTTCATTTAGGCTCAGTGGCTACTACCCTCATGAAATGTGGTCTGAACATCATTTTCTTCCCTTTCTTCAACATTTTGATCATGTTCATAATTCACCCTATTATTTACTTTCACATGGACTACCGGATACCCCATTTCTTTTTGCAATTTTCATCACTTATTTCACAACTTTTTCATTCTTTTTCTTTTTATTTTCTTTGTTTTTATATGGAGGGGTTCCATCTTTTTCAAAACCATTGTTCAAAGGGGGAATTTTTCACATTCTTGATTTACCTTATCTTTTCACAACACCCCCAACTTAGGCTTTTGGCCTAAGTTATTTATTGAAACAAACCACACTTCATGAGAGTTATAGGTGAAAGGATAAAGAGGGGTCACATTGCTCAAGTTTCTTCCAAGAAAAGGATAAGGCTCAAAGGGGTTCAAGCAAGGTTCACACACCTCATAAGGTTGGACACAAAAAGAGGTATATTGTCAAATTGTTTCACTTCTCAAAATTGTTTCCTAAGATCATTTCAAGAGCGTGCATCACTTAGTCAACCGGACCAACGGGGCAAATTCTAGGTGTCATCACACAAGTTTCAAAGTAAGCTCATCACAAAAGGCATTGAAATCAATATCAAACGAGACTCATTCGAGCTAGTGTGCAATGTTCATCACAAAAGACTCCCTTCCATAACCAACTAGTCACAACGAGATGCAAAAAGTCCACATATTGTCTATGCAACTTCATTTGCCTCATTGTAGCCGTGTATTAAGTTTTTGTTTGATTAAGAGCACTATTCAAGTCATCAGTATTGATCATAACCGATACTCAAATTTGCACAAGAACAGGCACATTCAAACACAACAAGAGGTGGAAACTTTTTTCAGATGGGTCAAAAACCATTTCTATTCAAAACAAGGAGCCACAAGCTCAAATATCCACAAGATAGAATCAACACACAATTTAAAATAAAAAACACAATATATATAAACAAAATGTAATCACAAGAGGTAGGCATGAAAATACCTCACCCACCATAAAAAAAAGCAGTTGTCCTCAAATGCAACAAATCAACTAAAATCAATAAAAGCAATAAAGAGGGAGGTAAAGAAAGATCCTATCTACACAGTCGCTCCATCTGTCGGGGCATCCGTGCCCGGTGTCACATCAGCTACAACTGCACTCGACTCAGCCATGGTGGTATCTCTCAAGGAGGTCTGTCGGTCAGTCTTGAACATAACATCCTCCAAGTCGGCTAGATCATCATAAATAACCTTATCTCGCTCCCCAAGCTGCTCTTCATCTGTTTCTGCCTCTGACTCACCAACAACCACATCATCCATAAACATATATCTAGTGGTAGCCGGAGGCATCACAAAACTGGCTGAGACATACTGAACCTCAGTTGACTCAAATAGAGAAGTAAAGTCGATGGACTTCAGATAGTCCACATCCTTGCTCAAATATGAAACCTCGACTTTTAAAGCCGTCACCTCGAAAGTAACCCCCTGTCTACTCTCACAAGTCTCTACTCTCACCGTGATAGCATCAATTGATGTTCATAGGGGTGTCAAAGCAGCTAAGATATCTCACTTAATCATCCAAGGCACCTCGGCCTCTAGCCGAGAAGCCCATACATCGACAGAATGGGATAGGTGCCCCATCTTAAAGAGCATGGCCTGAGTAATCCTAGTAGGGTGGGAAGTTGCAGAAGGACCTGAGGCCTGGGAAAGAGTGGAAACGGGTGTACCTGAAGGCCCGGAGGATGGACTAGGAAAAGATGCCTTTGCAGGTATTGGCTCAACATTAACCTCCGGGGATGCATCCACCGAAGCTGCTCTCCTCCTATCTGCCTTATCCCGTGTGTACTCGGCCTCTATGCACCAGATATCTGTGGGGATGTAGGTGTGACCTCAATGTCCCTCATCTCATCACGAAGAACTCCAGCCCGTCGACATAGCTCTGTAATAAGTACGGGGAAATGAAGGGATGTCTGGGGATGTTTGGCCTTCATGGCTATCTCCTGCTCTATGATTAGCCCCAAGTTGATGGTCTATTGGTGATGATTGATCTGAGACAGGCCGCCTTTGGGAGGCAGAGGATGGACTCATTTTGCGAAGGCATGATGGAGCTATTGATGAACCCGAACCAATATCGAGCTGCTATATTTAAGTCCCTTTTCTCAATAGGAACTTCGATATCGTTCCACCTTGGGGTGGTGTCAGCAATAATCGGAGCTAGCCAGTCCTTTACATCATCCATGGTCATCACAGTGGTAGCCAAATTCGGGTAGTAAAAACCTGCCCCTCTATCAAATACACCATTGATATAATCAGTGTTGCATCTTACTACCTTCCCCCAGACCATGACAGACTCTACCATTCTGAAGGCGCTGGCCTTCTTCTTTCCCTTTGGGACCAGGTCACTGTACGCCGTGTAAAACTCCCGAACCTATGTAGGAAGATAGGGGCCACGGGGCTTGGTAAATTGCTCAAACCTGTGGAACACCGAAGAGTGTCCCACACACGAGGGTACATGTCCACTACACCATCCATGGACAATCTCTTCTCCTTAAGAATGGTCCTCAGTCCCTCGGCCTTTAGCCTGTTGAGTAGCCGGGGAGGAGGACCCTGAACTGGTGGTGCTGGAGCCACCATCTGTGTCGTAGATGGCACCGTATCATCAACAGGTGGGGTAGCCTCTGGGGTCCTAGACGAACCTTGACGACCTCAGGCCTGAATCTCTGCTCGTTGGGATTGAAGTGGTTGGTCATCCTCAGGCTCAGAAGTGCAACCTGAGAATCAAAAGATTCTCCATCATTGTCAGAGTTGTGCTTCGGTATCTCAACTACGGGCGCTTTGCCCTTGCCCTTGCCTCCCTTAGGAGGTGCTTGTTTTCCCTTTTTAGAAGGAGCAACTGCTCCCTTATTAATCACGATACCCCGTGCTTGTTTGCGTGGTGACATTCCGCTCTCGTCCTAGTTGGTCCAAGCCATATCTGCAAAATACATCGGGAAAAGTTAGAAATAATTCAAAAAAAATCTCAAAATTCAGTTGTAGAAAGACTCGTTAAACCAATCGACGAGTCGCTGAGTCACTTTGGCGAGCCAAATCGAGCTCGCCGAACGGACTGGCTTGAAAATTTCTCAGAAAAATGGCATGTTGGTGATATGCAGGTCCCTTCGGTGAATCGGCGACATCACTCGGCGAGCTTAGACTAGCTCGCCGAAAGTTACAACATGTTCTAGGGGTTAGGGGCGCAGAAAGGGCGATCAAGGGAGACTTTTGGCAAGTCGCCGAATGAACTCGGCGAGCTCAGGCTTCCCCCTGAAAGTTACATATTCTAATCTAGCCAAAACATGAAATTAAAGGTGATCAAAGGGGACATTGGTGAACCGCCGAACAGTTTGGCGAGCTCGACACAGCTCGCTGAATTGCCCAACATGCTAAATTTCAACAATGTTTCCCAAATTCAAGCCCGTAGCCCCCGAAAACAAAATCAAACAACACACTTATTCAATTAAAACAAGACTCATTCGACCCATGCCACCAGGGTACTCAGACTTCCCCCGGTTTGACAAAATTGGCCATTAGACGACTTTTGCCCTTAAGAATAACGTCAAACGCTCCATCATTGGGCAAAGTACGTCATTTAGCACAATTGGGGTTACTCAGACTTTACCCAACTAGACCCAACAAATATTTACCGCAACCCAATAATTAATAATCAATTTTAAAGCACAAAACTGGAGAAATTAACAATTTAGCAATTTACGCATATTTTTGAAACTAAAATAGGCAACTAGCACAACAACTACGATTTCAGAATAGGCCCAACACACAACAACAAGATTTAAACAAATGCATTCGAGTTCAATCGCTATTCAAGAGTTTAGGGTTAGGAAAACCAACATTTATGCCAAAATAAGAGTTTGAAATGCTAGGGTGCAATGTAATCAAAATCCGAGCACGATATCAAGAGAAAAAAGTGATAAAAATGCAAAAGTACAGAAATTCTTGAGAGCGGGTGAGTTGTACAAGGCTAAGATGAGGGAATATGAAATAGTTTGAAATTTTAAACCTTTGGCCTTTTAAAACCTTTTAGTTCATGGCCCTTTCAGCGATATTAGTCGTCCTCACCGAACCACTCGGTGACATTTTGAGTAGTGACTTACCTCGCTGAGTTTTACAGGACGTATAGTTATTTTGGGCTCAAAACGGCAGACAAAGTCGAGCTCTCTGACCTGTTCGGCGAGTCGCCGACTCGTCTATGGCCCCGCCGAGTTTTACAGACTCTCACTTATGATTTCTATGAGTCAAATGGTGGTCCAAGTCAGGCTCACCGACCTCTTCAGCGAGTCGCCGACTGGATTGTTGTCTCGCCAACCTGCATTTTTTAAACACATCCCACTTTTCCACCTACACAAGCAACACCCATTATTCAAAAACAAACACAAAGCATTAAAATTTTTTGTTGCCTCCCAAGAAGAGACTTAGTTAACGTCGTGGAACGACGCAAGTACCCATTTAAGCATCAATTTTGGGGTTTGCCATAGTATCACTTGTGTAACACCCCTCAAAATGAAATAGGATAATTAGAGCTTCACATGCGTGTTAGTAGTTGATAAACTTGTATAAATGTTTGAAAATGATTTTATAGGTAAGTTTAGTTGAGTTTGAAATCAAACGTCAAAGACACGTTCAAGACGTTTGAAAACTAGTCATTTGCGTGCTAGTGTGTTTTAGTGTGTCTTGCATGTTTTTATGTGTCGTATAAAGTCTAAAATCAGTGGTGGTGACCCTACTATCCTAATAGGCATGTTTAGGGTCCCAACATCCGGGTACAACTCCCCAAGGACCACCCTAAGGGTCCTTGGAGAGGACCTAAACGTTGGCATAAAAGGCTGCCTAGGCAATGTGTTTGGCAGTCTTGTTTGACGCCTAGGGTGACGCCTTGTCAGGCAATTGACGTCCCGTCAAAAGGGGGCGTAGCTCCACACTTAGTTGTGGGAGCTTAGCCCCAAATGTTGACCCTCTGTCCCAAACGGCGACCTACCAAGACGGTCAGTCAATGCATTGACGGACCATTAATGGTGGCCGTCGTTTGGTGCCCTGTTTCACTGCCAAATTTCGGCCAACTGAGGGGTGAATTGGTAAACTCACCCCACGTTCTAATTAGACCCTAGACGACTATTTTACCTAGTTTTGGGTATTTTAAGCTAGTTAAAACTCTTTAACCTAGAATTAGACCTCATTATTCAAATTAAACCTCCCCTTTCAGATAAATTCTCTCTCTAGAACTCCATGGAAGACATTGATGAAGCTTCAAGCTAGGGGATGGGTTGCTACTGATTTCTCCTTCAAATTCCTAAGGGAATTAATCACAAAGGTATTGGGATTTTATCTTTGATTCTCCTTTCAATCAAAGAGCCAAATCAAAGTGATTTTAATGTTTTTCAAAAACACTAAAAACCCCAATTTCAATTCTAAGCTTGGGTTCTTGCATGAAAGTATTTAAAATGATGATTTATGTTAATATTGATGGTTTTAATATCAAAAACTCCATGAACACTTGCATATCTTGAAATCCTAATTTTTGGGTCTAAAGTGGGTCTATTGATTATGAGCTATTAATGTTATATTAATGTGTAGATTGTTTTGGGCTATTAATTTATGTATTGTTATATATTGAATTATGAGGAATTGATGGTCAATTGTGTTATATTGGATGTTGGCCTTGAATGGGAAATTGTGACCTAAGGTTTATGATGATGATGAAGTTGTGAATAGTTTATTTATTATAGTATTATATATATATATATATTGTAGATGTTAGAATTGTGTGGTTTGATCCCTTTGAAAGTGGGGAGGTGTTTACTTTATAAGCATGTTGTGATCATGGCCTTGTAGGCAAAGTTGGATGATTGTTGTTTTGAGTAATGTTGATTATGTGAAGGTAATGTGATATGATGTGAATTTGTGTATGGTCTAAGAGCATGAAAGGTGACCTTGTGTAGAGACTTTATGTGTTATGCTTGGTTGTTGTCTTCTTTGAATGCCTTATAATAAATGTGAGGTTAGGATAGACTATGTTTACCTACTCTCACACCTAGTGAAGAATGAATGAAAGAATGTGAGAATGAATGAAAATAATGGGAGTTAATGCTAACGAATGAAAGTTGGGTCTATTGTAAGAATAGTCTAATAAAGTACTCCTTTAAATGAATGGGGTTCCTAGATGAAAGGTTTTCTCATCTTTGAATCCAAGAGCTTATTTAATGAATGAATGTGGGTTAGGATGAGTACTCCTTCGTGAGTTGAGATGAGAGTACTTAGTAGCAATCCTTATTCCTAAATGAATGAATGTTGGGCTAGGATTGGTACTCCTTCGTGAGTTGAGATGAGAGCACTTAGTAGCAATCCTTATCCTTAAATGAAGGAATGTTGGGCTAGGATGGGTACTCCTTCGTGAGTTGAGATGAGAGTACTTAGTAGTAATCCTTATCCCTAAATGAATGAGTGAAATGAATGTCCAAACTCCGTGGGGGAGTAATGTCTAGCACCAAGAAGATATGAAGATGGGTGGATACTCCTTCGTTAGTTGAGATGTGAGTATTTAGTAGCAACCCTTAAGATGGGTGCCCCTTCATTAGTTAAGATGTGGGTACTTAGAAGCAATCTTTCTATCCCATAACTATATGCCCACATAGGACTAGCTAGTAGTCTCTACCACGTAAAGGCTAAAATAATGATCCTACCTTAGGCAAGTGGGATCCCTCATCCGATAAGGGTTACTACCAGGATTCCATGTCAAGCTCCATGGTCTATGTCGGTTAAGGCTCTTCCCCCACATTAATGAATGAATGAACTAGGGTCTCTTAAAGGTGTACTACTTAGGATAGGTGGTGGAATGGGACATCATCTAGACATTGCACAAGTAGACATTTAAGGGAGATCTTGGTGTGTCTTAGTAATGATAATGAATGAATTAGTCTTATTGGGCTAATTAATGAAAGTGTTGGTCTTTGAGCATGCTAATGTGAAAGTGAGTCATAATGAATTGAATGTAAGTGCTTATGTTGAATTGAATGCATATGATGATCTTATGTCATTAATGGTGGGCTGCCTCACCATGTCTTACTTAGGTGAGTCTTGGGATGACATTTGATGAGTGTTCTAGTTTTATGAAGTGACTTATTAGCTTATGTGCTTATTTGTGTTATGTGATTAAATGGTGAAGGTTAAGGTATGCATCGTAAGTGCACTTTGTGTGACCTTAAGGTGGTGCCTTAGTGTGGGTGATGGTATGGGACGTTGCCCATACATTGCACAAAGGTATTGCTTAAGGGTTACTTAAGGTGGAGGTCCAAGGCAATAAGGTAAAGGTAAATGGGTTATGTATGTTTATGATGTATTGTGAAGCATATGACTTTGTATTGTTGGTTGTGACTTATAAGGTGCCTATTATGTTTATGTTCATGAGATTTTATCAAAATGGCATGAAAGCAAAACTTCCAAACAAATGTCCTTTTTAGCATGTTTTGCATATCCTCATACTTAGTACGTGTGTTGTACTAACCCCTTTCTTCTATTTTACTACAAGTGTAGGTTGTGGTAACTAGGAGGAGATTGTGCTTTGGAGTTGCTTGAATTGCTTCACTCTTCCAAGTCTTTGGTATGTCCTCAAGATTCGAGGACTATGTTTAGAAGTTTCTTAGTCATTGTAATAGACACTGAAGTTTCATTTCATTTGTAAAGGGCCATGTCCCTTAGTACGTTTTAAGTTCTTGTCTAAGATTGGTTAAAGAGACTTAGTAGTTCCGCTTGCGTATTGATGTTTTCAAATGTTGATGACTCTTGAAGTCTTATGATTTTATTGAATAAAAGTTTTAAATTCTTAGTGATTTTTATGATCTATGCGATGATGAATGCTAAGGCTTGTGTAAGACCTCCGAGAGGTCGAATACGCATGTAACGACTAGGGGGGTGCTCTCGGGTCGTTACAACTTGGCAACCCCTCTTGTTGTCTTGGGTTGAGATGGGATGAAATCTGACCCATTTGGGTCTACAATTGTGTAATCAAGATGGAATGAGAGGTTACCATCCAACTGAGAGTTGAGACATTCTCTTTTATGTCTTTCAACACCTTGTCATATCCTTCGACTTTGTTGAGAATATATAAGAGTATATTTTCTATTTGACCACTCTCATTATCCTTGGACTTTTGGCGCTCATGGGGAGGAACGTACCTATCCTCCTCCCCCCTTCTATTCCATCCTTGGCTACCACCTAGCCTTGAGTAATTTACCCATTGACTTCCTCCTTGATTTGCTAGGAAGTCTACTTCGTTCTTGCACAACACTTCAAATTCCTTGATATTTTTGGCCAAACTATCCTGCTGGGTCATTATTTTGTCTAAGTTCTAGTCCCTATCTGGATCCTTGTTGATCTTAGTCATGCGACCAAGGAGTTGGGAAGCTGTTGCATAGAGATTTTGAACTATACCACCCGGAGAAATTGATCAACCAATCCTTTGTTCATAGAATCAAGACCTCTATAGAAACATTCCAACAACATCTTATCTAGGGTTCCATGAGTTTGACACTGCAGAAATAGTTTCATAAATCTTAGCCACATCTCATGGATTGGCTTACCCTCAAAGCGCTTGAAATCTAAGATGTTATCCCTAAGAATCATTATCTTCGAAAAGGGGTGCCTCACTTGGCTTTCGGTGCAAAATTCATCTTATTGGTAGGTGGGGGATTCATGATATTTTTGGTAGTGTGGTAGGTGTGGAGTTCATGACTTTTTTGGTAGGTGTACTACTTTTGGTAGGTGAGTAGTCCATTTTAAAGATTTTATTATAATATTCTTTTGTCAAGTGTCTTAATCTTGATATTTGTTTAATATTATTTATGATATATTCTAGATATAACATATCTTGAGTTCTTAGATACATGTATAAATTTTTCTCCATTAATTGTTCTAATAGTTTTATATCTTCCATAGATTCTGTCTAATATTGTAAATATTCGTAGTTCATTTTAGTCTGAATTTATTTCTAAATTATACCATTATATTCTTTCGAGGTCTAAATCATGTAGGTCTATTTCATACCATTGTTGGTTTAATATATCTTCTGATTCGTTATCATTAAATATTTTTTCCCATATGATTCTTCTTAATTTAATTATTTTTATACCTTTAAGTATATATAAGATTAAAGTTTCATAGTTTTTTATCATTTCATCATGCACGTATGTAGTCATGTTCTTTATCATGCAGGTTTTTTATTTCAAATTATTCCTTCCTATCATATTCATAATTGATTAAATTCATATTAGATCATTATGAACTAGATTATCTGTTTATCATGTTCCCCTACCACTACTAGCATCGTACTTTAGCAGATACTTCCTTCTTATCGGCGCCTCAACTTTGTTTACTCCCCTAAAAATGGTATCAGAGCTATGGATGAAAAGAATTATAAGAAGAAACGTACTAGTAGAAAATTAAGAAAAATAAGAAGAAAATCAAACAAATTGTATCCGGAATATAAACAACTCAATATCACAAAAATTGATAACAAAAAATTAGATCAATTAATAGATAATATATCTAAAATAAAATATAAATATATTCAATATTTAAAAATAGAATGAATAACGAGAATAACGAATATAGACAAAAACTTGCTGAAATAATTATAACATAAGGACAAGAATTAGCACATAGACAAAGTAGACTTAACAATAATATATTCGCAGGAACTTGTAAAAAATCTATAGTAGCACAAAGGAAAACTATTTAATAATTACAAATACAGATAGAAAGTTTAGAATATAAATTTCAACACAATCTATAAATGAATAAGGAAGAATATGCCATAGACGAAAAAATATATGAAAACTATGACGGATTAAAAATAAAGATAATATTTGCTAATCTAGGAAGAAGATACAAAAAAATAGGTGACAATATAAGTTTAATGTTAGAGAAAGAAACGGTAAAACTAGAAGATAGTTTAACTGCTATGATAAGAATAACAAAAGAAAATGAAGAAATAGATAGAAAAACGGAAATTGAAAAAATAAAACAACAAGCAAAAAAGGAAGTACAACAATTAGAAAAAGTAAAAAATACTAAAATAATAGAACTAGAAAAAGAACTGGCAATGTTAAAAGAAATGTATGAAATGAAACAAAAAGAAAAAGAACAAAAAACAAAATTAGCAAATGAGATAATTAAATTTAAAGAAAAATTGCAATTAGAAGATGAATTAGAAGGAAAAGAAGAAAATAACCAAGATAATCTACCTGAAATGAGAATTGATGAAATAAATGACGATGATCTAGATGAACAACATTCAGAAACAAGCGAAACATATACGAAACTTTTAACAAATATAGATAATACAAAGAATTTAGAAGTAAATACAGGAGACATAGGCATGGATGAAAACCTAGTACATCAGGAATAAAAAACCCAAAAAATTTAAAATATTATAATGCAAACTATGAACAATATGATAAAGAAAAAACTATATGGGATAAAAGATTAAATAAAAAATGGACACCTGTCACGACCCAAGCCTAGGGCCTAGACGTGACATGGCGAATGAGGAACCCAAAGGAACCCCAAACAAGCCTCTCAAACTTGTCATCACACTTCATCGGTCGCGGAAGTACATTCAACATTTATTTAACGGGAAATAGGGACTAAGGGCAAAGCATTTCAAAATGACATCATAGAACAAGAGTCAAGCTCATTTACAAAATACTTGTCCAACGCACACCTCTACATACATAGATACGACGGGGCCATGACATACTACCGGCTCCCCTCATAGTCAAAATACAATTGCAAGCTAAAGTCTCAAAACATAGGAGTAGGAAACATAACATAGCCCTCGAATCATTGAGGACTCACCAACAACTCGGATAAGCACCGTACTAGCCACGTGAATGGAGAGAAGGACCAAGAGTAGCTCCGGTCCCTACATGGTGACATCATGTAGGCAAAATATGCGTTAGTACTTGGAATGTACTAAGTATGCGGGGTGCAACACAACAATAGACAAGGACACAATCGAAATACAAGAAATAGTTTCATAGGCATTATGAATAAAAATATGAGGATGCATGATCAAAGTGAAGTCAAAACATGTTTAAGTAAATCTATACTAATAGTAGATATCATATGTGTATGCATGATCCAACCAATCTATAACCCCAACTTAGGATGGGGGATGCCGTTCACACCCGAACACCCTGGTGGCAAGGTATAAACCCCTCACATGGTTGATGTTGGTCACACCCCAAGCATCCTAGGTGGTGAGATATAAACCTCTCACATGGTTGTCCGGTTCTTTTCCCCCGGACCGGCATGGTCATGCAACACTTTATATAGGAAATTCCCATTAGGCTCTAATGCAATCTCACGTATGGAATGAACATATACACAAGCTTAGTTTGTCATCAACGCATCTCTGGATTTCCATACATCTCATAACTCAAGCTTTAAAGCATCGATTCATCAATTCTTCATAGTTAGACATTTTGTCAAACACCTTGAAGGCATGTAATGGAATCAAAGAGCATGGAAAATAGGGTAGTAATTATGCAGCCAAACCAGTGAACAACCTACAACAACACCTTTTTAACACCCACAATACCACATGAAAATCTCCATATCCATTCCAAATTTAGGTTCAAGTTCTAGAGTCACAACATGCTCAAAACAATCACTTTTCATGTTCAAAATTCAATGTGCAGGAAATTATTATAAAGAACAAGACTAATTTATGAATCTTAACTTAAACCATGAATTAGTGAGTAGAATAGAGTCTAGGCACTATGGGTGGAAGGACCCATGAGTTAAACACCACATACCTTGAGTTTTTATGAAGGTCTTGAGAGTGTCTTCAATGGAAGCTTGGAACTTGGAGCAAGAGTCTCTTCAATCTTGAGGATGGTTTTGGATTAGGGTTCTTGAGAGAACTTGAGAGAAAATGTGTCTAAGTATAGAAGAGGTGTTTTGGGAAATGTTTTAGAGATGAGAATTGAACTAATGGTATATATGAAATAACATATGCCCTTTGGAAAAATGGTCCAACACTTAGAAAAAAAAATGAGGCGGGTGAACAGTAAAAACACTCACTGGAAATTGCCTTTCCTGCCGGACAGATTTTATGAAAATGGGCATAACTTCTTCGTCCGAACTCCGAATGAGGTGAAACGAAGTGCGTTAGGTAGCTAACTCAAAGGGCTTTCCATGGATATGTTATTGGCCACCCAATAATTTGTGTGCTACGAGATATGACCCTCCAAAGTAGACCCTCGAAAAAGGCTTCACTTGGAAATTTCGGATTTTGATACGGTTGCTCTAAAATTTGGGTTAGACCCATTTCCCACTCAATTTGACCCCCTAAACAAGAATATGAAGTCGGATTTTTGAAAAATGAAGCGGATTTTTTTATATATAGCTAAACAAGTTTCCGGTAACTTCCGGAGCACATTTTTAAGAACTTTTTGGGTCATTTCAATATCTCCCCCTTGGGAACATTCGTCCCCGAATGTGGAATAGACGTACAAGGCAAGACTTAGTAAGAACATATCAGCCCCAACATGAATGCAACATTTTTATTTAAACATCACTTCAAGATTTCAAAACTACGCATCCATAACTCATCAATTTAAACATATATGCACATTAATGATTCAAGGGCTGAAATGTAAGACTCAATGGAGTACAAAGGACTTGATTTAATACCTTAGACTTGAGTGGAGTTGAATAGATAAGGATAACGTCTTTGCATGTCCGCTTCGGCCTCCCAAGTAGCACTCTCCACTTGTTGATTTCTCCAAAGCACCTTAACGGACGCCACTTCTTTGTTCCTCAACCTTCTAACTTGTCTATCTAAGATCTAAACCGGGACTTCTTCATATGTCAAATTATCTTCTACAACACCCACAACCTCAAGAGGTACAATAGCGTTAGGATCACCAACACATTTCCTCAACATCGATACATGGAATACCGGATGAACTAATTCCATCTCCTTGGGCAACCCCAACTCATAGGCTACTTTACCAACCCTTCTTATTATCTCATAAGGACCGACATACCTAGGACTTAATTTCCCCTTCTTACCAAAACGAACCACACCTTTCATTGGAGAAACTTTCAAATAAACCCAATCACCCACTTTGAATTCAAGATCCCGTCTCCTCACATCGGCATAAAACTTTTGACGACTTTGGGCTGTTTTCAACCTCTCCCTAATCATCCTTACCTTCTCAAGAGCATCCATGACCAGATCCGGACCCAACAAGGCCACCTCTCCAACTTCAAACCACCCAACCGGTGACCTACACTGTCTACCATAAAGTGCCTCAAAAGGAGCCATACCGATACTAGAATGATAACTATTGTTGTATGCAAATTCAATCAAAGGAAGATGATCATCCCAACTACCTTTCAACTCCAATACACAAGCTCTAAGCATATCCTCCAAGGTTTGAATTGTTCTTTCGGCTTGGCCATCCGTTTGAGGGTGGAAGGCCGTGCTAAGCTTTACCTTTGTACCAAGACCCCTTTGGAATGACTTCCAAAAGTGAGAAGTGAATTGGGCACCACGATCCGAGATGATAGACAAAGGAATCCCATGCAACCTTACCAATTCATGAATGTACAACTTGGCATACTCTTCAGCCCCGTAAGTAGTTTTAACCGGTAGGAAATGAGCCGACTTTGTCATCCGATCAACCACCACCCAAACCGAATCAAAGCCTCTTCTAGCCTTGGGTAAGCCCACTACAAATCCATGTTGATTTCTTCCCACTTCCAAGTAGGTATCTCAATGTCTTGAGTTAGGCCACCCGGCCTTTGATGTTCGGCCTTGACTTGTTGACAACTATGGCAACCCGAAACAAATTTTGCAATGTCCTTCTTCATACCGCCCCACCAATACACATCCCTCAAGTCTCTATACATCTTTGTTGACCCCGGATGAATAGAATAAAAAGAATTATGAGCCTCATCAAGGATTCTTTCCCTCACACCATCCACACAAGGAACACATAATCTACCTTGGTACCTAAGGGCACCATCTGCCCCTTGGGAGAAAACCTCCACCTTACCACTACTCACCGAAGCCTTTAATTCTACCAAAGAAGGATCAAGATCTTGCTTGACTATCACCTCATCAACCAAGGAAGACCTTGAACCATCAACAACAACTACTCCTCCACTATCCACCCCTTCTAACCTAACTCCCAATTTGGCCAACCGATGGACCTCCTTAGCCAACTCTTTACTACCTTCCTCCACATGAGCCAAGCTACCCATGGACACTCTACTCAATGCATCCGCCACCACATTAGCTTTCCCCGGATGATAGTGAACACTCATATCATAATCCTTAAGGAATTCTAACCACCTCCTTTGTCTCAAGTTAAGATCTTTTTGCGTGAACACATATTGGAGGTTCTTATGGTCGGTGAAGATATCAACATGCACCCCATACAAATAATGACGCCAAATCTTTAAAGCAAAAACCACGGCGGCCAATTCAAGATCATGGGTTGGGTAATTTTTTCATGAACCTTAAGTTGCCTAGAAGCATAGGCTATAACCTTACCACTTTGCATCAACACACAACCCAAACCAATACGGGAAGCATCACAATAAACAACAAAACCTTCTAACCCATCCGGAAGTGACAAAATAGGAGCGGACACAAGCCTCTCTTTCAAAGTTTGGAAGCTTTCCTCACACTCATCCGACCACACAAATTTAGCCTTCTTTTGAGTCAACTTAGTCATAGGAGAAGCAAGAGAAGAAAACCCTTCCACAAATCTCCTATAATAACCCGCTAAACCCAAGAAACTCCTTATATCCGACGGGGTCAAAGGTCTAGGCCAATTCCTAATAACATCGGTCTTCTTAGGATCCACCTTAATACCATCCCCCGACATCACATGGCCTAGGAAAGCAACTTCCTTCAACCAAAACTCACACTTTTCATATTTAGCGTACAACTTCTCTTCCCTCAATCTTTGGAGTACAACCCTCAAGTGACCCTTGTGCTCTTCCTCACCCCGAGAATAGATCAAGATGTCATCTATAAACACCACCACAAAAGAATCAAGGTAGGGTTTGAAAACCCTATTAATCAAATCCATAAAGAGAGCCGGAGCATTAGTCAACCCGAAAGACATCACCACAAACTCATAGTGCCCATACCTAGTACGAAAGGCCGTCTTGAAAATATCACACTCCCTCACCTTCACTTGATGATACCCTGACCGAAGATCAATCTTAGAGAAGTGACTAGCCCCATGCAATTGGTCAAATAAATCGTCAATCCTTGGAAGAGGATACCTATTCTTGACGGTGACCCTATTAAGTTGTCGATAATCAATACACATTCTAAGAGACCCATCTTTCTTCTTCACAAACAAAACCGGAGCACCCCAGGGAGAATGACTAGGTCTAATAAACCCCTTCTCTAACAAATCTTTTAATTGCTCTTTCAACTCTTTCAACTCCGCCGGGGCCATACGGTAAGGGGGATATAAATAGGTTGAGTATTGGGAAGGAGGTCTATACCAAGATCTATCTCCCTTTCGGGAGGGACACCGGGAAAGTCTTCTGGGAAGACATCTAGAAACTCATTAACAACCGGAATAGACTCAATATGAGGGACTTTAGACTCCACATCATTGACTCTCACAATATGGTACAAGAACCCTTTGGAAATCAACCTATGGGCTTTAATGCAAGAAATGAATTTCTCCTTCACCACAACATCCCGGCTCTCCCACTCAAGGACGGGTTCATTAGGAAATCGGAACTTGACTTTACGAGTCCTACAATCAATAGAAGCATAATATGCATGCAACCATTCCATCCCAAGAATAACATCAAAATTCACCATGTTCAACTCAACAAGATCGCAAGGCAACAACTTATTCAATATGCAAACCGGACAATTTCTATACACTTTTCTAGCAACAATAGAGACACCAATGGGAGTAGATACTTCATATGACTCATGCAACAATTCCGACTCGACATGAAATTTTCTAGCAACTAAGGGGGTAACAAAGGAAAGGGTGGCACCCAGATCAATCAAAGTATAAACATCAAGATCAAAGATTTGCAACATACTGGTCACCACATCCGGGGTCTCATTAACACCTTGTCTACCATGCAAAGCATAAAATCGATTGTCCCTTGGGGCACCACTTTGAGAAGCACCTCTACCCAAAGGAGTAGTGTTAGCACTTCGGACCTTGTTGCGGATCTTGGGACACTCAAACCTCTTATGACCCACTTCTCGACATTCAAAGCAAGCACCCGAACCCTTCATGCAAGGACCACTATGCTTCCTCCCACACTTAGGGCATACATCCATAGAACCCACTTCACCTCCCCCTTGAGGTCTAGGAACATTGATAGCAAATCCCCGGTTGACATGAGGGTTTCCTCGGCCTTGATGAAATCTAGCACCCTTAGGGAACCTATTCTCCAATCGGGCCCTCTTGGCCTCGTGCCCCCTTTTCTTCCTCCATTTCTCCTCCTCCATTTGCTCGGCATAAGTCATCAACCGAGACAAATCCATATCTCCAATGAGCATAGCGGACCGACACTCCTCACTAACCAAGTCGGATACACCCATCACAAATTTGTTCATCCTCGACCTAGAGTCGGCCACCAAGTGAGGTGCATACTTGGAGAGTTGGACAAATTTGAGGGCATACTCCCTCACACTCATAGCTCCTTGCTTCAAGTTCATGAACTCCACCAACTTTGCCTCCCTAAGCTCAAGAGGGAAGAACCTATTAAGGAAAGCAAGTTTAAACTCCTCCCACAACACCACATAGCCATTACCTTTCTCACCCTTCCATTGATCAAACCAAATTTGAGCAACCCCCTTGAGTTGGTAGGCCGCCAATTCCGCCTTCTCACAAGCACCAACATCCATAATGGTCAAGATTTTGCATACCTCATCGATGAACTCTTGCGGGTCCTCATCCACCTTTGAACCATGGAAGACCGGAGGGTTCATCCTCATGAAATCTCTCACCCTTTCCCCCGGGGTGGTAGTTCGAGGAGATTGGGCTCCTTGTTGCACTTGGTTAGCTACCACTTGTGCAAGCATGGTGAGTGCATCACGGAGCTCACCATTGGTGGGTGGCTCTCCCGGTGATCGAGCCCGTCTTCCCCTCATGTTTGGCACGATGATCTAGCAATCCAAAGAACAAGCGTTAGAGAGGAATCACCTTATCGCGCTCTAAGCACGACATAGAATATGAAGAAGGGAAACCTTTTCTAAAACGTTTTGTAGCTTCCCATTCATAGTCGTGGCGCGCTTCACAACCATGATTAGGACTCTACTAAACGCGGTGTGTTGGACTCCGAGGATTTAAAAACCTAGTGCTCTGATACCAAGCTTGTCACGACCCAAGCCTAGGGCCTAGACGTGACATGGCGAATGAGGAACCCGAAGGAACCCCAAACAAGCCTCTCAAACTTGTCATCACACTTCATCGGTCGCGGAAGTACATTCAACATTTATTTAACGGGAAATAGGGACTAAGGGCAAAGCATTTCAAAATGACATCATAGAACAAGAGTCAAACTCATTTACAAAATACTTGTCCAACGCACACCTCTACATACATAGATAGGACGGGGCCATGACATACTACCGGCTCCTCTCATAGTCAAAATACAATTGCAAGCTAAAGTCTCAAAACATAGGAGTAGGAAACATAACATAGCCCTCGAATCATTGAGGACTCACCAACAACTCGGATAAGCACCGTACTAGCCACGTGAATGGAGAGAAGGATCAAGAGTAGCTCCGGTCCCTACATGGTGACATCATGTAGGCAAAATATGCGTTAGTACTTGGAATGTACTAAGTATGCGGGGTGCAACACAACAATAGACAAGGACACAATCGAAATACAAGAAATAGTTTCATAGGCATTATGAATAACAATATGAGGATGCATGATCAAAGTGAAGTCAAAACATGTTTAAGTAAATCTATACTAATAGTAGATATCATATGTGTATGCATGATCCAACCAATCTATAACCCCAACTTAGGATGGGGGATGCCGTTCACACCCGGACACCCTGGTGGCAAGGTATAAACCCCTCACATGGTTGATGTTGGTCACACCCCAAGCATCCTAGGTGGTGAGATATAAACCTATCACATGGTTGATGTTGGTCACACCCCAAGCATCCTAGGTGGTGAGATATAAATCTCTCACATGGTTGTCCGGTTCTTTTCCCCCGGACCGGCATGGTCATGCAACACTTTATATAGGAAATTCCCATTAGGCTCTAATGCAATCTCACGTATGGAATGAACATATACACAAGCTTAGTTTGTCATCAACGCATCTCTGGATTTCCATACATCTCATAACTTAAGCTTTAAAGCATCGATTCATCAATTCTCCATAGTTGGACATTTTGTCAAACACCTTGAAGGCATGTAATGGAATCAAAGAGCATGGAAAATAGGGTAGTAATTATGCAGCCAAACCAGTGAACAACCTACAACAACACCTTTTTAACACCCACAATACCACATGAAAATCTCCATATCCATTCCAAATTTAGGTTCAAGTTCTAGAGTCACAACATGCTCAAAACAATCACTTTTCATGTTTAAAATTCAATGTGCAGGAAATTATTACAAAGAACAAGACTAATTTATGAATCTTAACTTAAACCATGAATTAATGAGTAGAATAGAGTCTAGGCGCTATGGGTGGAAGGACCCATGAGTTAAACACCACATACCTTGAGTTTTTATGAAGGTCTTGAGAGTGTCTTCAATGGAAGCTTGGAACTTGGAGCAAGAGTCTCTTCAATCTTGAGGAAGGTTTTGGATTAGGGTTCTTGAGAGAACTTGAGAGAAAATGTGTCTAAGTATGGGAGAGGTGTTTTGGGAAACGCTCACTGGAAATTGCCTTTCCTGCCGGACAGATTTTACGAAAATGGGCATAACTTATTCATCCGAACTCCGAATGAGGTGAAACGAAGTGCGTTAGGTAGCTAACTCAAAGGGCTTTCCATGGATATGTTATTGGCCACCCAATAATTTGTGTGCTAGGAGATATGACCCTCCAAAGTAGACCCTCGAAAAAGGCTTCACTTGGAAATTTCGGATTTTGATACGGTTGCTCTAAAAGTTGGGTTAGACCCATTTACCACTCATTTTGACCCCCTAAACAAGAATATGAAGTCGGATTTTCGAAAAACGAAACGGATTTTTTTATATATAGCTAAACAAGTTTCCGGTAACTTCCGAAGCACATTTTAAAGAACTTTTTGGGTCATTTCAACACCCAAACCAATAACTGAACAACATGATTTTTTAGATTTAGACTGTGTAGCAGATATAAATAAGACAATCCAATTATGGATGAGATATATATCTAAACAATTAATAGATAACAAAATAGGAATGACAGAAACACCAGGATATATAGAAAGAACACTTATAGGAACAGTAAAATTATGGCTACAAAATTTATCAGATGAAAGTTTAAAAACTCTAAGAAGTAATAAAAAATCTAATGGTGAATTAGCTACTACAACTATGGAAATATTACATAAATACGAAATAGCTATAAGAAATGAATTTAGTAGTATAACAACAAAAGTAGAAGAACAAAATAGAGAAAAAATCATAAACCGGAATCTAATGACAAAATTAGCAATATGTAATATGTGTTATATAGATGAATATACATGTGCATTTTGAGAATATTATTATAAAGGAACATATAGCACAGAAGAAAGTAAGGAAATAAGAAAGTTATACTTTACAAAATTACCAGAACCTTTTAATTCAAAAGTAATAAAAAGTTGGAATGAAGCAGGATTAACAGATACCTTAGGAGCTAGAATAAAATTCTTACAACGATGGTTTATAGAACTATGTGAAAAACATAAAGAAAAAATAAAAATGGAAAAAATACTAATAAAAAACTTAGCATGTTGCAAAAATAAAACGGCAACCCAATTTGGTTGTACGGACAAATACTATAAAAAGAGATATAACAAAAAATATAGATCGAAATATAAATATAAAAAACCAAGAAGAAGATACTATGTAAAAAACTACAAAACCAAAAGACCATATAGACCAAAAAGAAAACTAACGGAATGTGCTTGTTATAATTGTGAAAAATTAGGACATATAGCTAGAGATTGTAAATTACCTAAAAATCTAAAGAAAAAACAAATATCAGAAATAATAATAGACGATGAAAAATATAAGCAGATAGAGTACATAAATTATGAATTAGAAAACAATGATAGTATATATGAATTATCGAAAAATGAAATAGAAAATAATTCAGTAACAAAATCAGATAATGAATACTATATAAATGACTGAAACAGACATACAAATAATAACTAAAGGAAATCATCAAGATGAAGAATCTTTAGAACAAAAAATAATATTTGATAATAGCATATTTGAACAAATAAAAGGAAAAGAATTAGACCTAAGCGTAGAAAAAATATTTGAAATACCAACAATAAGAAATTGGTTTAAACGACAAAAAAAAGAGTATTATATAGTTAGTCAAAGAGAACATATCATAAATTGCAAATATACCAAAGGAAAGACTAAAATACCAATAATAAATAAACGAATAATAAATAAAGAAATACAAGATATTAAGGCTAAAAATCCAATTAAATATGTACATTTAGGAGGAACAGAAATACTAATAAAAGCATGTTTTAGAGAAGGGATAAATACACCCATAGAAATATACTTAGCAGATGATAGGATCATACAACCTATAGAAAAAAGTATAATAAGTGCAGTAAAGGGTAACCTCAAATACCAAAAATTTAAATTTATAATAAGTGCTAACTACTCAGTAGCAATAAATGACAGGAACATAGATAAATCACTAGTATTATATTGGAAAATGTCAGGAATAGAACTAGCCCCGGGAAGTAAAATATTTACAGCTAGATGTAAAAACTTATATGTTTTAACAACAAAACATAAAATAACAGCAAAAAATAAAATAAAATAAATAAAATAGAAAATCCTTTTGAAAGGATAGTTACAGTCATAGATAATAATGATTATAGTTATAATGAAATTGATATAGAAGAAGATTTAGAAATAGTAAAAGAAAGACTAAGTACATAAAAAAGAATAAACAATGAAATACCCCAAATATCATAAAAAATGAGTACATCAAGAAGAATAGATAAAACCCCACAAAAATCAATGAAGAAGAAATAAAACCACATCATTACTACATAACGGGAGTAATGGAACAATGAAAATATTTAATATTAATAAATACAGGACAAGAAGAAAACTATATTACAAGAGAATTAGTGACGGAAGATGAAATAATAACTACTGAACACTTATGCCCCGAACTACCAAAAGCATTAATGTATACCGAAGAAACTACAGAAAAGGAAATAATCATTGGAGGAGTATCAATAGTAATAAAATTTAAAATATATCAAGGAGATGAAAATTTCACTTTAGGAATAAAATGACATAATCAAGTAAAAAGGGTAACACGAATGTCAGATGGGGGTTTTTGGTTTTAGTTATCAACTACAAACAGTCGCAAATACTAGGAATTAACAATAATGAGAAGGATTCTTGGGATGTGATCGATTATAAGCAAATATAGACATATGGGTAATTGCAACAATTAGTAAATAACTAGATATTAGTGAGTAGGCTAGGCTATAAGGGAGGTAATTTTCTCTCGAAAAATTACCCCAAATCAGGTGATTGCTCTCAAACATCAACAATCATGCAAATTAAGAGCAACTCACACCTTAATCCATTCACTCTCTCAAGCTAAATCTGTGGGATTGGGTTTAGGATTTACTCTCTCGAGTTAAACCCAGATAAACCCAATACCCACAAACCATCAATCAAAAACCTTAGTTCTAAAACCTCTCTCTTGAGCAAGCCAAGAACACAAACATAGAACTGCATTTGCAACTACAATTCTTAAATTAAACCACAATTAATAATTAAACTCACTTTTAAATAGCATTTAAACTAACAATTAACAATACTTATAAGCTAAATCAGCCCATAATCACATGATCACACGCCAAGAATTGGGGTTTTAGCTAGACATTATAAAAAGGTAAAAATAGTTAGCGAATTGATTATCCATCAACTGGGTAAGAGTGATTTCATCTTTACAATGCTCCAATTTGATGAATCTCAAAGACCCACTTCCAATTTCTCAAAAGTGAATTTCTTCAATCCTTCAAAAAGCTAAAGAAAACTCTAGAGAAAACTCTCTCCATGAATAAAAATTGTTTCTAATGTCTAAAAGATGTTCCAAAAACATCAAAAATGTCAAAATATCCTAAACTAAATGTTCAAAAATCATTTTTATAGTCGCCGAAAATAAGCTACGAAAGCCCCTTTGGCGAAGTAAGTTGGGCTCGCGGATCCATTCGGTGAGCCACCCTTTGGTCTCTTCTATCGCCCTTGCACCTTGGCATTCAGCATCCTCAAGGTCTGTAACTTTGGGCAATCTATCTTGGATCGCTGAACCACTCGGTGATTCACCGACTGCTCATTTTCGTCGTCGACTTGGTTCTTTTCTTCAAGGCTTGGCACATTGGAACTTTAGGCAGTTAGATGAGCTACTCGGCAATACGCCCAGTGCTCTTGGCGATCCTCACGCTCGCCCATCTTCATTTCTTCAGCCTGTTTTGTTCCTTTTTGCCTGTTAGTGTCCTTGCTTTGTTCCTCAATCCATATTCCTGAAAATCAGGGATTTAACATCAGTTAATGGCACAAATTAAGCATTAGAGGATACTAAATCTATACAAACAAAGTCCTAAATGTGTCCAAATCTCTGACTCATCAAGCACTGACTGGAAGTCGAGCTAAGCGCGGTCTAGATGTTGAGCGCAAGAACCTACATCATACAATGACTTTGCGCAAAAGCAAAAGAATGCACCAATACATTGAATGTTCTAAGCATGTAGGATATTTTCTAAGCTGAACATTATAAACTGAACAAGGGAGATAGATATAATAAAGCATAACTGAAAGTTGAGCTGGATGCAATGAACAAGTACTAATTATGAACATATAACATGTTGAACTCAATATTGAAATAAATACTAATTACATGGTCAATGCAACATAAATATGACGGTGGAAGATACTATTAAACGACATAAACCACGCGAACAAAATGTGGAGTCCGATGTATATGCCCTATCGAATGGACCTAATATACCTTGTCAGAATATAAAGGCATGACTGTGGAATGATCACTAAAACTAATGCCCAACATAAGGGACTTATAAACCTTTGTGGGCATATAAATATAAGACTTGAGGGTACGCTGAACCCTAGTCTATCTCGGTGCTAAGTTTACTCCCGATGGAATATAACTCCAAGAATGCAACTAAAATACGGATAGCTTAAAATACAAATAATTATATGAGAATGTATCATACATATAATTTTTGAAGCATTATTGTCTGACAAGTCTGCCTAGCAAGTATAATTCATGATATACAGATGATTAACACAAGCATGGGTTTCATAGTTTTATACATGGGACTACACTAATACTCCAAGAAACATGTAATTAATATCATAGAAACTATAACATCTAAATTACAATGGATCCCAAATATTTAGGAACCCGACGTCTGAAATATTTATGGAGAAGTTAAAGATTTGACTGAATTCTAGGGACCTAATGGGTGAAAGGAAATCACTAGTTAAATCCCACATACCTGGTGAAGAAAACTACGGCGAGATCTTTTGGATTTCGGGCTGAACTTAAAAGAGAGCTCGACTTGTTCTTGAGGGAAAATTGTTGCGTCTTTCTCTTCTTTTCTTTCTAAGTCTAATGTATTTAGTAGAAAGAACGTTTTATGTAGTTTCTGAAAATTTACTAAGCTTAGATGAAATAAAACGACGTAGTTTACGGTACCCAATACATAGGGAAAAAGACCAAAATGACCCTGACTTAAAGCTTACAAAGTGACCTTCAAGAGGGTTTCACGAGCCGTTTAAAGGATCATGACCCGTCTAGTACGTCCTGATGCTGCCCTACTCGATAGGGCACCACTTAAACAATCATAACCTTTTACTCTGTCCTTGGAATTAGACAAACTCGATGGCATTGGAAAGTGGACTCAAAGATCTTTAATTAGATAGGTTATGGGCCACCTAATTCATTTTGTGAGAAAAGATATGATCATTTGTAATTGACCCAAAACTCAAAGTCTGATAAGTCTCTTTCACAGACGACCTCACGGTTCGTGTTAAGCTTCATGGACCTTTTATGCGTTTGTGGTCCTTCACAGTGACCTTGGGGTGAAACCTCACTGTATAGGTGACTTGTATAGACCTCTAGACGGGCCGTTCAAGTCATCGAAGGCCGTCTAAGGCACCATCCACGTGACTCCTTCCTAAGGGAAGTCCTAGATGGTCTCACGATGCCCTTAACGAGTCGTGGACCCCTAAACGGCTAATCTAGGGTGTCATTAAGAGTCCATGGTCCTTTTTGGGTTCGTGGACTTTCCCGTTCATCTTTTCTAGACCTTTCTGGAAGTCTGAGGTGTTAGAATATCTCCCACTTGGGATCATTCATCCTCGAATGAAGACTAAACAAGTTGAGTTTAGAGGGAAGGAGCTACAATCCTTACCAACTAAGTACTAGGAACTGATATCTAATTGAATTGAGTCCTATGGACATGAAAACATCTTGAAATGTAAGAATAGCTAAGGGAACATGATACTGAGATTGAATTACACAAGAGTAAACTAAGAGACTAGAGAAGAACTATTACCTCAAGCTGAAACTGAATCGGAGGAGAAGAGGTGTGCGTACTTGGCTATCATTGCTGCTTTGACTTCCCAAGTACCTCCCTCTACAGACTGATTCCTCCATAAAACCTTTACCAAAGCAACTTCCTTAATTCTAAACCCTAAGAATCTAACGGTCAAGAATCTCGACTGGAACCTCCTCATAGGTGAGGCTATCCTTCACCGCCACACTCTCTCAAGTACCATCGATGCAGGATCACCCACACACTTTTTCACCAAGGAAATGTGAAAGACTAAATGAACCACTATTAGTTCAGCTGGCAAGTCTAACTCATAAACCACATTACCAACCCCTTTTAGGATTCAGTAAGGACCTACATGCTTGGGACTTAACTTCTCTTTCTTGCCAAATCTCATCACCCCCTTCATGGGTGACACCTTCAGGAAAATCAAATCATCAATTTCAAAATCTAAGTCCCTTCTCCTCACATCTGCATAGGACCTTTGATGACTCTATCTTTAGTCTATCTCTCATGAGTTAAACTTCTTCCATCACACCATGAACCGAATCTGGTCCAACCAAGGCTTCTTAACCTACATCAAACCAACCAACCAGAGACCTGCATCTATGCCCATACATTGCCTCATAAAGGGGCCATCTGAATACTTGAATGGGAGTTGTTATTATCGGTGAACTCTATGAGAGGTAGGTGATCATATCAACCACCCGTGAAATTGATCATAGAAGCTCTCAACATGTCCTCAGAGGGCTGAATGTTACGCTCTACCTGACTATCCATCTGCAGATGAAATATTTTATAGAGATTTACCTAAGTACTAAGACCTTTCTGAAATGATTTCTAGAAATGAGATGTAAACTGAGGACCCCTATTTGAACTGATAGAAAAGGGAACCCTATGTAACCTAAATATATCATTGATATAGAGTCTAGCATAATCATCTGTTAAATCTGTAGTCTTGCCTTCAAAGAAGTGAGCTAACTTAGTGAGTCTGTCCACTATTACCCAAATGGAGTCATGTTGGCTTAGAGTATGAGATAAACCTATAATAAAGTCCATGTTTATCACTTCTCACTTCCACGTAGGAATGCTAATCTCTAGAGTCACACCTCCTAGTTTCTGATGTTCCACTTTAACTTGTTGACAGTCCGAACACTTAGCCACAAAGTCGGTGATGTCTCTCTTCATGTCGTTCAATCAATAGACTTCACGTAGATCACGGTACATCTTATTAGAACCCGAATGAATAGAATATCTTGAATTGTGGGCTTCTTTAAGGATCTGATCCCTCAACTCACCCATATTAGGGCCACATAAGTGACTCTGGTATCGAATCACACCATCTCCTCCTTGGGAGAAAACCTGAACTTTCTCCTGACAAAATTCCCCTTTCAACTTAAGCAATATAGGATCACTATCATGTTTCTCCTTCACCTCCGTTACCAATGAAGTTTCTGATCCATTTCGGACTATCACACCACCATGTGAGGTGTCCATAAGGCAAACTCCTAAGAAAGCAAGCTGGTAAACATCTCTTTCTAATTCTTTCTTCTCGTTCTCAACATGTGCCACACTACCCATGGATAGTCTGCTGAGGGTGTTAGCCACTATGTTGGCCTTACCCGAATTGTAGAGCACATCTATGTCATAGTTTTTGAGGAATTCCAGTCATCTCCTCAAATGAAGATTCAACTCTTTTTGGGTGAATGAATATTGGAGGCTCTTATGACCTCTGAACACATTAACATGAACTCCATACAAGTAGTGTCTTCAAATATTTAGGAAAAACACGATAACTTCAAGATCAACGTCATGAGTCGGGTAGTTCTTTTCGTGAACCTTAAGCTGCGAGGAAGCATAAGATATTACCTTACCCTGCTAAATCAACAAACAACCTAGTCGACCCTTGATACATCACTATAAACCACATAACCTCTTGAACACCTCTAGTAGAGTCAAGAGAGGAGTTGTCGTCAACCTGGTTTTCAATTCTAAGAAACTTTTCTCACACTAATGTGACCATTGAAACTTGACTTTTTTTGAGGTCAACTTGGTCAATTGGGGAGCTATGGATGAAAATCTTTCAACAAACATCCTGTAGTAATCGGCCAAACCCAATAAACTTCTGATATCTGTTGGAGAGGTGGGTCTGGGTCAGTGCTCTACTGCCTCAATTTTCTGAGAATCCACTTGGATCCCTTCGCTGGATACCACATGACCAACGAAAATGACCGACTGTAACCAAAATTCACATTTGATGAACTTAGGAAATAGCCGGCTCAAATTAGTCGTATTTTCTTCCTCACTCCGAGAAAAAGAAGAAGAATATCATCAATAAAGACAATGACAAACAAGTCCAATTACTGTTTGAACACCCTGTTCATTAAGTCCATGAAAGCTATATCGGTATTTGTTAGTCCATAAGACATAACTACAAATTCATAGTGACCATATCGAGTCCTAAAGGTTATCTTCAGGATGTCACTATCTCTAACTCTAAGCTGATGATAACAAAATATGAGGTCTATCTTATAAAAACAACTAGAACCTTGAAGCTGGTCGAACAAGTCATCAATCCTAGGATGGGATATTTATTCTTGATTATAACTTTATTCAACTAATGGTAGTTAATGCACATCCTGAGGGAACCATCTTTCTTTCGCACGAACAACACTGGAGCACCCCATGGAAAGATGTTGGGTATTATGATGCCTTTATCTAAAAAGTCTTTCAACTGGTCTTTCAATTCCTCAAGCTCAATTGGAGCCATCCTATAAGGAAGAATTATAATAGAGTGAGTATATGGAAAAAGATCTATTCCAAAGTCGATTTCCCTATAGAGAGGAACTCTGGGAAGATCTTCTGGGAATACTTTTGGAAACTCATTTATGACTTAGACTGACTCAAGGGTTGGAGTTTCGGAGTTTGAATCCTTGAACCGAACAACATGATAGATATACAATTTAGAAATCACTAAGGTAAGAGATAAAACGACTTACAAGTACTGATTTACTATGATGATTATTGTCACGACCCAGGGGTACCCTCTAGATGTAACATGGCGTATATGTCACGCCCTAAACTCAAGAGGTGCAACTAGCTCCTAATGCCAAAACTCAGGCCTGAGCCGACCTTGCTGAACCATTTGCTACTAGCGCATGACAGACACACGCAATCAAGAAAATAAACTAGTATATCCCGGCTTAAAACTAAGCCCTCGGCCGGTAAGGCCCCTGTCAACATATATATAAAAGAAATAGCTACTCCCAAGAGTTCATATAAAGAAATAGCCAACTAGCACAGAAGTCTTGACTGGTCCGTCGAGGCTACCATGATATCTATACAAAAATTGGAAGCAGGTATATATTAAGACAATACATCAAGCAACTCACAAGCTTCAGCAAACCAACAAAACTAGGACAGCATGGCCATAACCTAGCTGTACACCCCACACACTAGTCTGCAAGCCTCAAAGAGTAGTAAAGATTAGCGGGACAGGGCCCCAGCCTACCCAGAAAAATATACACAACAAAACCTAACAAACCTCCAAACTCTGGCAGCTCCGGAGGAAAGGGGCTAGCCAACCAGATAGAAGTCAATCCTGCTACTGATGAGGTCTACTTGGTCGTCTGTCAGGACCTGCATGCATGAATGCAACACCCCCAAGCAATGGGGCGTTAGTACAAAATAATGTATATAGTATGAAATGCTGTAGACTAAATGAGCAAGTATCATAATATACCAAAAACAATCAGGTAAGGAAATCAAATTTAGATAAGCATGCCAACCCACTATTGAATATAATAAAATACAATAATGATCAAACATTAACCTAACCAATCCCCCATATGCCCGGTAAGTACAAACAACATACCACCTACTTAGACCCCCATAAGCCCAGAAGGTGCCAAATCAATCTACATAACCTTATCAGTTGCCCCTTGTCTTTGTAAGAAGTCACATAGCCCTTTTTGACAATGATATAGCTCCGTAGATAGTGCATATCCCTCTTAGGCAACATCATAGCTCTATGGGCTGCACGTAGCCCTCTTTTGCATCACATAGCCTTGTAGGCAATACATAGCCCTCTTTGGCGTCAAAATAGCCCCGTAGGCAACACATAACACTCTTTGGCATCAATATAGACCTGTGGGCAACACTTAGCCCTCTTTTGGCAATAACATAGTCCTATTAGAAAACATCATAGCCACCATAGGCAGTTCATAGCTCAATAGCTAACCATAATAGCCCCAAGGGTGACAACAAACAATTAAATAGGCTGAAGGCGAGCAATGTAGCTATAAACAATATATATGAATAATGTCCAAGTCGTTCCTAAATTAGGGTTGTTCTGAACAAATTATGAGTCCCTAAAATGAGGGTTTATAACCACTCAATCTGCCAACCACTCACAATTACATCTACAACATAACTAACATTAACTATCCTATTATATCACTCCCAAGCTCTAAGGAAACATGCCGAACGAAGGGAGTAGCCTTAACATACCTTTCCCTTTATAATATATGCTGAAAATACCTCTGTCCACACCACTACAACACTATAGAAAAAGGTAAAATCAATCAGTAATTAAGGATAAAAATTACCACACAATTCGACAATCGATACAGATTCCTATCGTAAACTACAATCCAAGACCTAAGGTATCCGTAAACTGATAAAAGGTGATTCCTACCTTTCTTTAAATGACCAGAACACTTGAATACAATCACTCCATTGAAAAAGAACCCTGCTGCCACTACCTCCACAGAGCTACACCGCTCAATTCACCGTGAAAATGATACCAAAATAACGAGCTCGCGACGTAGGGCAATATTTGATAAGAGGCCAAGATGATATCATGAACACACAAGGATGATTTGAGGAGTATTTCTATGATTTTCGTGGGTTTCTCACGATTTGGAATGAAGAAAAATGAAGAAGATGCTATCTTATAAGCTTCCACCGACTTAGGGGATCCACCTCACGTTCCTGCTTGCGCAGTCTCGCAAAAATGTGAATATCTCTCTATTCTAAAGTCGTATGAACAAACCGTTTGATGCGTTGAAAACTAGACTCTTAGACCTTCGATTTAATGGGTCGTCGGTCCCATAAATAGTTATGGATTGGGAGAAAACTTCCGAAACATTTGACCCAAATTTCAGAGAAATCTTTAAAAAGGAACTTACGAGAACTTTCACCCACTTTTATTTTGCGACTTACCTTACTTCAAAACTTGAGATACAACCCTTGAACACTTAAAATATGACATACCGCATCATTCTTAATTTATTACTCACCCTCTTTGTCTTTCCACGACTGTACAAATTAATTTAGACGTTTAGAAAAGTCAGGGTGTTACAGTATAGAACCCTGAAGGACTCCATACAAGCCACTTGGCATATCATAACATAAGCAATAGAACAATACGAATAAAAATGCATTTCAAGTCTCAAAATTTTCATAAAAGTAAAAGCGGAAGTCTAGACTCTAAGTCTCAACATAACCATCAATTACAATCTTTGAATAGAGAAAGGGACACAACCCATACAACATAGTCCAAAAGGGAATACAAGAAAAGAAACTACAAATGAAACAACATCCGTCCTCAAATCTTGAGGACTCACCACAACCTAGGGGAATAGTCAAATCCAAGATTTAGCCACAATGATGACCGCCTTGATAACCGGACCCTACACCTGGGAAAATGTAGGAAAAGTAGGCGTTAGTACAAAATGCACCAAATATGATAGCCATGCATGAAAACATTGAAAACATGCTAAAAGGAACATCTCATTTGAAAGTATTCAATTTGTCAAGTTTAAACCTCATCATGAAGACATTGGAAAAGCATAAGTCATAAACATAGTCAATACATAGATCATCATGTAATAAGAGAAACATTCCATAATTACCTTCAAAGTATACTTGTGCAATGCATGGGTAAGACCCCATAAATCCCACCCATCCTAATTAAACTCCTTAGGCCATCATTCATATTCTTGTTCTTATTGTGTGGGAATAAGCCTCAACTGACACGAGACCATGTGAGCTATAACATGGTTCCCCAATGTTACCACACCAAAAAGGGGTGTCCTACTTGCCTAAGGTAGGACCATACATTTTAGCTTTAGGTGGATCCAATAGCTAAATAACCTATGGGGGCACATAGTTTATGGGATAAGGAGATTGCTACTAGAAACCCGACCTCTACTATCACGAGGACTTCCATCTCAAGAGATTGCTTCGACAAACCCGACCTCAACTATCGTGAAAGCTTCCATCTCATATCAATATCCACTTGGTGCTAAGCATTAATTCCCACGGAGTACTTATTAAGTTCTTAATATAATTTATATTCATGGAAGGATGTCGTTGACAATCAATCCAAGATAATTCATAGGATAGCTCTTAGATCATGCGTGAGAATAACCTTTCACCATCCATGTCTACATACATATTTTAGATTCAATTATGTGTGAATAGCCTTTCAACTGTAGAATCTTCATTATGTGAGAAGAACTTTCACATCATATCACATTCATGCATAGGTGTGTATATGAGAATTGTCCTTTCAACAACACAACAACACGATCATAATCATAGAATTAAAGACTCAAGACTAGAAGCCCATCATGCATGCAACATCAAGATAATGCACAAATCAAAAGAGGATACATCAAGTCCATTTCAAACTTACTCAATGCATCTCAAAGAAGTAGGAACAACATCTATCAATCCATTATGCAAAAAATTCAACAATTTCTCATATTCATAGGACAAACTACCTTCTCCAAACTAAAATCACGCTCAACACAATTTCATGGAGCCTTTATGCAATTTACTCTCAAAAAGCATAATCATAGCATGTTCAATCAATTCATCTCATGGAGAATATAGGAAACTTTTACTCAATGCACAACAACATGATGAACATAAATTATAAAACCTCATTTTCTTACAAAAACATAAATTTCTCATGAACATGCATATCATAAGGAAATCATGGAAAACACACATAACACACATGACTCCCAAAACAAGGAAAACTCAAGAGGAACTACTTACCTCAAACTAGAATAGGAGTAGAAGGATAAAAATGAGGATATCGGGACTTCATATCAGCCTAGGACTCCCATGTAGCACCCTCAACTAGATGATTCCTCCACAAAACTTTCACGAAAGCTACTTCCTTGTTTCTTAATCGCTTAACTTGCCGGTCTAAAATCTCTACTGGAACTTCCTCATATGAAAGACTTCATCTACTCCCAACCCTTCTAAGGGGACTAGGATACCAGATTCCAACACACTCCTTTAGCATGGAAACATGAAACACCGGACGCACCAAAGCCAACTCATTTGACGAGCCTAACTCATAGGCAACTTTATCAATACGCCTCAAAATTTTTTATGGGCCTACATACTGGGGACTAAGTTTTACTTTCTTGCCAAACCTCATCACACCCTTCATGGGGGAAATTTTCAAATAGACTCAATCATGAACACTCAACAACCATGCTATCCAAGCATACAATCTCCCCCTTGGGAGAAAACCTCTACTAACTCCTTAAGCATCGCTTCCTTTCAAGTCAACTAAAATTGGATCAAGCCTTTGCTTAGTTTTCGCATGTCACCGAAAGAAATTCAGACCCATTGTAACCATAACACCCTTGGTGGAGTCCACTAATTGGACACTTAACCGGGCCAACCTATGAACATCTCGAACCAGCTCTTTCTTATCATCATCTACATCAACAACACTTCCCACAGACAATCTACTAAGAGCATCCTTGTCACGACCCAATGGTACCCCCTAGACGTAACATGGCACATGGAACCCCAAAAGGTCCCAAGTAAGCCACTTAGCCTATCATCATCACATAAGTATAGAATAATAAAGAATGAACCACAATTTCAAGTCTTAAAGAAAATATTTATAAAAGTAAAGTGGAAGTCTAGACATAGTCTCATTAAACCATCTACTACAATCGAAGTCAAAATAATAGGGTCACATCCCTTACAATATAAAGTCTAGAAATGTCTTGTACAATGAAAGGAATGAAACAATGAATAGAGAAATTTTCCTCGGATCCATGAAGACATACCACAAGCCTTGGAGAATAGTCGATCCAAGCTTGAACAAGAGTGAAGAATCAACTCAAACACCGGAACCTACATTTTGTGAAAAGAGTAGAAGAAATATGGGTTAGCACAATTAATGTACTAAGTATGATAATCATAAATGAAATCATGAAAATATGCTTAAAATCGACAATTTAGTTGAAGAGCATGCAATTTATAAAGTTCGAAAACCCTCATGAAAATTTGGTATAAAGCATAAGTCATAAGCATAATCAATGTATAAGTCATCACATCATAATAGGAACCCACTATGAATACTCTAAAAGTCTACTTGTGCCATGAATAAGTAAAGTCCCATAACCCTACCCATGCTAACTACAACTCCTTAAGCAAACATAGTTAATACTCTACCTTCATTATTACTTTAGGAATAATCCTTAACTGACATAGACCATGTGAGCTAAACATGGAATCCGGTGTCATGCCCCACACCGAAAAGAGGTGTCCTAGTTGCCTAAGGTAGATCTAAGTGTATTAGCTTTTAGGTGGATCCACTAGCTAAAGACCTATGAGGGCACATAGTTATGGGATACGAAGATTGTTACTAGAAACCCGTCCTTTCTAGCAGGGAGCTTCTATCTCATGAGGTACATTATAGGAATCCATCCTCTCTAGCGGGGGTATTCTGTTCTCATATTCAATATCCACTCGGGTGCTAAGCATTGCTTCCTACAATTACAAATTTAGTCTTTGAATTGAATTTACAAGCATAAAGGAGTATCCTACCCTCCATCCCACACAATTCATAGTAATAGCTCATACGTTCATTAGGTGAGAATAGACTTTCAACCTTAGAACCATAACATAGTGAGAAGAACTTTCAATTAACACAATCATTAAGTTGTAATCATGTTCATATAGTACATATACATGTAACTCATAAGTTCGCATAAGTCTCATATGTTACCCATCTTGGATCAAGGATCCCATTCTCCCAATCAATCTAGGTTTACCACATTCAACATGGACAAGAATATGACCAAGAAACCACATTACAATAAGAACAATTCAATACAATTGACCTCATTACAATTCACCCACATTAGAGCCATAAATTTAGGGTTAGAAGGAAATTCATGGATTCATGGTGAATTTATCATAAATACAGTAATAAAACCATAATATAAGACAATTAAACAATTGAGAACGATTTGGGGAAGAATCCATGATTTGAAGAAAACCCTAGGTCTTTGGAGACTTTTCCAACTTCGAAATTGGAGAGTTTAAGGGCTCCATGGGTGAAGCATTCCATGGATCAAGATTACCATACCTTACTTGATGATTTCCCACGAAATTGGAGAGAAAAGGCTGCACCTTGAACCCGAAGTTTGACCTTGTTGTTGCTCTTCAATGGAGTCTTAGAGAGAAATATTTTTGGGAGGGAAATAGTTTTGTTCTTGGGGTCTTGAATGAATGAACTAAATGAGTTAGTTTAGAGGTCTATTAGGTACATATAGTTAGTTTTTAATTAGTATTAATGACCCTACTTAATTAATTAATTTCCCTAACCCCCTACCTTAACTCTAACTTAAACTAAAACCCCAACTCACAGGTGTCACCTATGAAACCCCACCCACGGAACGTGGGTGGGTCCACGTGCTGTGCTGGCAAACTGTGGTTTTCATCAGAGAGTGGAGAAAAATTGGAAGGCTCAGCCTCGACCCATGACCCCCACCTACGGGGCGTGGGTCCACCCACGGTTCGTGGGTGCGTATCTGTAGATGAAGCTGCATTTTGAAAGCTTTTTGGCAGCCCCCTGGGTCCTCCTCGAGGACCCTGGAGGGGGGTTCCTTGGCTGTCATGCCTTGAAGTTCATACCCAAACATTTTTATACCAAGTCTTGGAGGTTATTTTACGACTCTATTCATTATGCTAAAACTCAATTAGGCTACTAGTTTACACCTTAGGCTCTAGTTTAGTTTATTAATTTTCTGGAATGCTACATTATCTCCCCTTTGGGAACATTCGTCCTTGAATGATGATCTAGACACCAAACTAATTTAGAAACTCAAGAATAGCAGCTCATTATTCATGAAACATGAAAAATGTGCAAAATTTATAAATGCAATATTCACAACATGCACTATTCAAAGGAGGCAACTTCTACTCCATTTCAAAACATGATTAATCATAGTGAGGGGGTAGGCACTACATCCAATCACTCAATATGAACCAAACTCAACAATTCAATTTTTCATAGGAGGAACTCACTTCTCCAACTAAAATAATGCTCAACACCACATCATGGAGCCAATATGCAATTTCTCTCGAAAGCATACTAAAGCATGTTCATCCACACATCTCATGAAGTCAAAATAGGCAATTTATACTAAATGTACAACAACATGAGGAACGTATATCATGAAAACTCATTTTCTCATAAAAACATAAATTCCATCAAGAACATGCATCATTTAAGGAAACCATGGAAAACATACAACTTACATAAGACTTCTAAAACAAGGAAATTCTAGCGGAAATTTTTACCTCAAGCTTGAGTAGGAGTAAAAGGAAAGAGGTGAGGGTATTAGGACTTCATATCGGCCTCGGCCTCCCAAGTAGCACCCTCAACTAGATGATTTATCCACAAAACCTTAATAGAAGCTACTTACTTGTCTCTCAATTTCTTGACTTGCTGGTCAATAATCTCTACTGAAACTTCTTCATAGGAAAGGCTTTCATCAACACCTAACCCGTCTAAAGGAATAATGGTCACCGGGTCCCCAATACACTTTTTAAGCATGGAAACATTTAATACCGAATGAACCAGAGCCAACTCATTTGGCAAGTCCAATTCATAGGCAACATCCCCAATACACTTCAAAATTTGATATGGGCCTACTAACCGGGGAATAAGTTTTCCTTTTTTGCCAAACCTCATCACACCTTTCATGGGTGAGATTTTCAAATAGACCCAATCACCAATTTCAAATGCTAACTCCCTTCTCCTCACACCGGCATAAGACTTTTGCCTACTTTGAGCCGTTTTCAACCTCTCCCTAATGAGTAGAACTTTCTTAATAGCTTCAAAAACTGATTCAGTACCAATAAGAGCAACATCACCTACCTCAAACCAACCGACCGGAGACCTACATCTCCTACCATACAAGGCTTCAAAAGGAGCCATACCGATACTTGAGTGGTGACTATTATTGTAGGAAAATTTTATTAATGGCAAGTGGTCATCCCAATTACCCTTGAAATAAATAACACACGCCCTCAACATATCCTCTAAAGTTTGAATGGTGCGCTCCGTTTGACCATCCATTTGAGGGTGAAAAGCGGTGCTAAGTTTGACCTTAGTACCAACCCCTTTTTGAAAGATTTCCAAAAATGTGAAGTAAATTGAGTACCCCGATCCAAAATGATGGACAAAGGAACTCCATGTAACCTCACTATCTCCCTTATATACAAATTAACATAGTCTTCCGCCGAAAGGGAAACCTTGACGGGAATGAAATGGGCTGATTTTGTCATCCTATCAACAATGACCCAAATAGAATCATGTTGCCTTCTAGTACGAGGCCATCCCACAACAAAATCCATGTTCACCAATTCCCACTTCCAAGTGGGAATTGGTATGTTTTGCAACAATTGTCCCGGCCTTTGGTGTTCAACCTTAACTTTTTGGCAATTAGGGCATTTGGCTACAAATCCCGCAATATCCTTTTTCATACCATTCCACCAATAGACTTCCCGTAAATCACGATACATCTTAGTGGCTCCCGGATGAATAACATACCGAGAACTATGAGCTTTCTCTAAAATTTTCTCCCTCAACCCATCAATATCCAGAACACATAGTCAACCTTGGTACCTAAGCACCCCATCTCCCCCTTGGGAGCAAGCCTCAATGGATTTTCCAAGTACCGATTCTTTCAACTCCATCAATATAGGATCAAGGCGTTGTTTTGACTTCACGTCTACCATAAAAGATGATTCGGAGCCCTTATGAACCCTGAAACCACCTTTGGGAGAATCTACTCACCTAGCCGGGCCAACCTATGCACATCACGGACTAACTCCTTCTTTTCATTCTCTATTTGAGTCACACTACCCATGGATAGTCTACTAAGGGTATCCGCCACCATATTATCTTTGTCGGGATGGTAGAGGATACTCATGTCATAATCTTTCAAAAGTTCTAGCCACCTTCTTGGTCAGATATTCAAGTCTTTTTAGTAAACACATATTGAAGACTTTTGTGATTGGCGAAAACATCTACATGGACCCCAGATAAGTAATTTCTCCATATTTTTAAAGCAAATACTACCGCCGCTAATTAAAGATCATGGGTCAGATTTTTCCTTTCATGAACCTTAGCTTGCCTTGAAGCATAGGCAACCCACCTTACCACATTGCATGAGTACAAAACCCAACCCCACTTTAGAGGCGTCACAATATACCACAAAACCATCGACACCTTCTGGTAAAGTCAACACCGGAGCGGAAGTAAGCCTTTTTTTCAATTCTTGGAAGCTTTTCTCACGAGCCTCCGACCACTCAAACTTAGATTTCTTTTGAGTCAAAGCCATCAATGGAGAAACAATAGAGGAGAAACCCTCAACAAACCTACTATAGTAGACGGCTAAACCCAAAAAACTTCTAATAACGGTAGGAGTTAAAGGTCTAGGCCATCCCTTGACCACATCCATCTTTTTGGGATCTACCTCAATACCCTTGCTAGACATAACATGGTCAAGAAAAGCTACCGAACTTAATCAAAACTCACATTTACTGAACTTTACATGTAATTGGTTGTCTTTAAGGACTTGCAAGACAATTCTAAAATGACTCATATGATCAACCTCAGTCCTTGAATAGATCAAACTATCATCGATAAAAATGATCACGAACATATCAAGGTATTGTCTAAACACCCTATTCATTAGATTCATGAATGCCGCTAGGGCATTAGTTGGACCAAAAGACATTACTAGGAACTCATAGTGACCATATCTTGTTCGGAAGGCCGTCTTGGGAATGTCAACCCCCCTCACCCTTAGTTGGTGATAGCCCGAACGTAGATCAATCTTTGAAAAGTAACTAGCCCCTTGGAGTTGGTCAAACAAATCGTTGATTCAAGGAAGGGGATACTTATTCTTTATAGTCACCTTGTTCAATTGGCGGTAGTCAATACACATTCTAAGGGACCCATCTTTCTTTTTCACAAACAATACCAGAGCACCCCAAGGAGAGATACTCGATTGAATAAAATGATTGTCTAGCAAATCATTTAGTTCTTCCTTTAAATCTTTTAATTCGACCGAAGCCATTCTATAAGGAGGAATGAAGATAGGTTGTGTATCCAGCAAAAGATCAATGCCAAAATCTATTTCCCGCTCAGGAGGAATGCCGGGCAAGTCATCGGGGAAGACTTTTGGAAACTCACTCACCACGGGGACCGACTCTAAAGAGGGGACTTTCAACTCAACATCCATCACCCTAACAATATGGTAAATGCACTCCTTGGAGATCATTTTCCTAGCTTTGAGACAAGAAACAAATTGACCTCTAGGAATGGAATTTCCCCCTTTCCACTCTAAAATAGGCTCATTGGGAAATTGAAATTTGACCACCCGGGTTCTACAATTTATTGAGGCATAACATGCATGCAACCAATACATCCCCAAAATTACATCAAAATCAAGCATATATAACTCTACCAAATCTACCAAGGTGACTTTATGAGACAAAGAAATGGGACAACTTCTATAAACTTTCTTAGCCACTACGGACTCACCAACTGGGGTAGAAACCGAAAAAGGTTCCAATAAGACTTCGGGAGTATTTCAAATTTCATGGACACTACAGGGGCACAAAGGACAAAGTGGCACCGGAGTCTAACAAAGTATATTCATCAATAGAAATGACTTGCAACATACCGGTCACCACATCCGGGGAGCTCTCTTGGTCTTCCCGGGATCGAAGAGCATAAAAGTGGTTTTGCTTTTGAGCATTGGAATTTGAAGATCTTGGAGGAGTTTGCTTATCTTCTTTCCTTTTTGCCGAATGTATTGGACAATCTCTCAATTGGTGCCAACTCTTACCGCAACCATAACAAACACCCAAAATGGCAAGACATTTGCCATAATGTTTCTTGACACATTTAGCTCAAGTAGGCTTTGTAACGACTTGAAAAATTATAGGTGAAACTAGAGCCTTAACGTTTGGGTTAGTGTGACTTTAGGTTGGTGTCTAGGTTGTTTTAGAACCTAACTTGAGCAAGGAGGAAGCCTAGGGTGCAAGAAAGGGCCTTAGCTAGAAAGTGTGAGTGAAAGAAGTCTTGTTCTTTGATGGGATGTTTGGTGATGGGGGTGCTTGATCGCCCAAAGGGTTTGGCGAGTCACCCTTATGCCCTTATGGTCGCCTAGTGGACTGCCTTTTTGGCCTAGCTACTGGACCTAAGGGCGAGCTAGGTCGTAGCTCGCCAAGATGGTTGGCGTGTCTCCCATTGGCCCCCTCCAATCGCCTAATGGAATGCCCCTTTAGTGAACCCACATGAAATTTGGGTGAGCCAAGGGTGCACTTGGCGAACCCAAGGGTCCAAAGGGCGAGCTTAGACAGGCAAGAGGTGAAAATTTAAGTTGAAACTTTAAGGGTCCTTAGTCCTTTTCCAAAGTTAAGTCCTAATTATTTTATTCCATTCCTAGTATGTATATAACCTTTTAAGACTTGAAATTCCTTCAATCAAGTCACTTTTTAACAAAACCCAAATCAAAAGTGTTCCTCCTTCCAATATTTCTCTGTCTAGAAGTTCTCAAGGAAGAAGAAGAAAAAGAAGTGAGAGCTAGGGTTTGGATTCAAGGTGTTTCTTCATCAAATTTCTTGGGGGAATCTTAGTAAAGGTACGGTGATCCTTCATCTAGGGTTAGCTTTCACCTTAGAGTCAATTTCAAAGAAGTTTTCAAGTTCATGAAAAACCTAGGGTTTTACACAATCTCATGGGTTCCTTCATGAAACGTTTTCAAATGATAAATTGTGATTATATTGATGTTTAATTGATGTTTTAAGATGAAAATACTCTATGAACCCATGATTTCTCTCAATTCCAAGAATCAAGTGGGACGTCCTCATAGATGGAGGACAAGTGTGTTTCTAGAAGTTTCTTTCTCTCCATGTAATAGACTACTTTAGATTTCTATTGTAAAGGGGCGTGTCCCTATATCGTTAAAGATTGTGTCTAAGATGGCCATGTGAGATATACACTTCCGCTTGCATTTTAAAAGAATGTCTTTAGATTGTATGGTTTTTAAATAAAGGTTTTAATTCCGTACTATATCTAATACCTATGCGATGAATGAATGCTATGAGGCTTGTATAAGACCACTTTGGGGTCAAGTACACCGTGTTATTGTAACACCCCATATTCTACGTGTACTAGTCCTATATATATGATGCTTATAAATTGCCTTGTGGTACAGTTATGGACTCAGTTTCCTATGAAACTAGTGACAATAAAATAGGTTTAAAGTGAACTGCCTATAGATTTTGATACGACCCGATTAAGTTGACGTCGACAGAAGTTTTTAAACTCGAGACGGTAAGGTGGTAATTGAGCTTAAAGTTGAAAGTTAAGTGCTAAGTTAAAGAAAATGAGATTAATATTTATAAAATGGAATAAAATAAGTAAGCTGCTTGCTTGACTTAACTAAACTAGTAGGTGACAAGTAGGTGCATCACCTACTTTGACTAATTGACCAGTCCAAAGGACTAAGTAGGTGCACACCTACTTGAGCTATATGGATCTAGTTTAAAAGGTCAAGGTTTATGGATCAGATTTGAGCCTATGCTAATAGACTCACTTGAGGACCAAACTAAGTTAAATAAAATGAAAATGAAATTAAAGCCCAACAGCCAAATATGCCAAGGCCCAATATATTTAAGACCAAGTGAAAGCAAGTAAGTGCATCACCTAGTTTGACCTTTTGAGCTGCTTGATGTACATAAGTAGGTGCATCACCTACTTGACCAATTAGTGGCTGAAAATGGACCAAAAGAAGGGAGGTTCTAGAGGATATTCTTAAAGGTGAAGAAAGCTTAATATAAGATATATTGGTTGCTATTCTCACTCATTTTTAACACACAACATTGAGAATTAACTCCAACTCTCTATCTCTTTTCTCTTAAGTATTAAAACATCAACCTTAAAGTTCCTTCTAGAGTTCTTGAAGAAATCCCCATATGTGGAAATCAAGGTAAGAGAAACACTTATGGATTTAGCTTAATTCTCCCATGGAAGATTAGAAAACATGTTATTCATGCTCAATTAAAAATAGAAGGCAGAAGTTCCCACAAGCTACTGCTCACTTTCCTTAATTATTAAGATACTTTTCTCTTCTTCTTTGGTTTAAGTGTGAAGGGAAGTTGAAGTTCTAGAGGAATTCAAGTTATAAGGAGAAGTTGCAAAAATAGAGATTAAAAACCTAAAAGGGGAGGCTGAAACGTGATAGTTGTATTAGTCAGAGGATAAGGTATGTAAGGCTATTCGATTTCCTATTTCTTTGGCATGAATCCAACACTTGTATTACAAAGTAAGCTTTCTAAGTGTCCTTGGTAGTGACTGATTAAAGTGAGTACTATAATATCGTCAAAGTACCCTTGGCACATATTCCCCTTATATAAATCAAAATGATCCTAGATTACACATGGTACATATGTTTATATGTTGGATATACAATTTGCCCATATCTTGCCAACTTGCTTCAATTGTCTATTCCATCAGATATGTCATCTTTTCACATGTTCATATGTTCCCTTTATTGGTTATTACTCCCATTGTGTTAGACTATAATGTTACCTCATAAGGTCCCTACTTGCTCTATGGTACAATTATATGTACTTACTTGGAATATGTATCCGTCCTAAAGTTGAATCTGCCCACGTTCTCCCTTGGTTCCACGTTCATGTATACCTTGTATTTGATACTAGTTAGTGAGTATTTGGCTTTCATATAAAGTTCAAATCTCTTGGCTGAATATTAAATGTCTTCACTTGATATGTGCTTCAATTTGAGATGTCAAAATGCTTACTGAGTCATATAAGCTCCTAAGTATTACACATTCATGTCATATTTGCTTCCCATGTCATTGGTATTATCGTAAGTCCATATTCATATGTCTTCTACTACTGGTCCATAGTTCCAAATCTCAACAATGATTATGACCACCAAAAAGCTATCTCCAAAGAGTTATGATCATCAAAAGAACAATCCCCAAAGAGTTATGAACATCAAAACAACAATATAAAGGATTAAAGAATCTAATTGAAGCAATCTGTATAATTATAGGTGGCAGGCATGGGCAAATTACTAGCATGGATTGATCCCAATTGGTATAGAAGGGTGGCAACTCAGGGGCTAAAGCCTAGAATGGGCTGATCCCAATTGGTATAACAGAGTGGCAGCTTAGGGGATAAAGCCTAGCATGGGCCGATCCCAATTTGTGGAATTATGAGAACAACATCCCAGGGTTTAAAATGCCTAGCATGAGTCATCCTCTTCTACCACTAATCAGCTGGTCATTTGTATCATATGTCTTATAAATATTATAATGCAAAGAAAAGTAAAGAAAAGAATGTAACATACACGATTCCATAGGTATAAGCAAAGGTGGTATCTAATCCTTAACTATTGGTATTTGGTTTCACTTGAGCTCTCATTTTTCATATGGTTGTATTATGCCTTACATATTCAGTACATTCTTTCGTACTGGCGTCCCTTATTGGGGACGCTATATTTCATGTTGTAGGTACATGTACTGTACTAGTAGATCTACCCAATAGAATCATATGATACTCCGTAGTTGTTGGTGAGCTTCAGGTTAATTCGGGGTTTGCCGAGTCTTTACTATGCGTATTTCATAGTGGTACAATCATGGATTCAGTAGAAGCTTTGTAGACATTGTACAACTATCATCTGAATTCATAGTTTTAGTTGTCACATGTATCGGTTCAGCTAGTCAACATGTGTTGTATATGAAACTTTATTAGTAAATATATCTGCATAGTAGTAGTTTACTTTCTCATCATAGGTGACTTGTAAAGCATGTGTTCATATGGTACTTGTCTACCTCACTAGGGTTGGGGTGTCCTAAAAGTGGTATCAGAGCAGTTCGTCCTAGGGACTTTACAAAGCCGTGTCTAGTAGAGCCTTACTTATGAATGTGTTGCACGCCACATATAGGGGGCTGCTTGGACATTTAGCAAAAGTTACCCTCCTTCGTAATCCAGATCGTGCGATAGAGCGAAGTTAAGAAGTCAATTTCCACTTTCACCTGATCATGCTTTTCATATTATGCTTATGATGGTTAAGGTTAACGATAGTTAAAATGTCAACATGCAATCTACAGAAATGGATCTGAAGTTATCAAAATTTAGACTACATTGAGCTCATTTTATTCGACCGTCCCACTCCACAAGGTATGTAAAGGCTTTTATGTTATATGCATTTTAAGTTGCATTTTTACTATTTGTATCACGTTGGTTCAATTGAGAAAGATATAGTATGGTTATCCTTATATGAGCTGTAGCATTTCTAAACACATCTTCTTAAGAGGATGTATCAACTGTTGGGTTCTATATTTCCTCCATATTTATAGGATCTATTCCTATAGAGGACACTTGTTCTTAGTATGTGATATACATAGAATTTTCAGCATTACACATGTTCTCGAATTTGATGTTGTTGAACCAGTTTTTTCTTCGGAAGAAGGCATTGGACAATCTGATAGGTGGATGTATCAGTGCATTAGTGTTACTATAGATACCCCTAATTGGCTGACAAGGACCAAATCCTTACCATACATCATCCCGAATATGTTAATATTTGGCTTTTATATGATATGTGCCAACAACCCCGAATAAGTACTAATAACATTTTTATTCTTTTCATGGTTATAAAACTTAGGGATAAGTGTCCCAATTTCTGCAAATGATATATGTATGGTAGTTCCTATTATGATCTATGTTTTGGCTATGGAGGATTAGTATGCGACTAAAGGGTAAGGTTAACAAAAGGAATAAACATTGATTAGTTAGACCTAAGTTGTGATTAGTCAAGTTGTACATAGTGGGATTAGAGTACATGAAGCTACTAGTTTTGATTAAAAGGTACTTGTTAGATAGGAAGCATGTGAATGAAGCTTGAATTACACGGGCCGAATATGTACGTAGAGCTTCTCGTTAGAAAGAGATGGGATATGTCAAATTCCCTAAACATAGGAGTAGGGGTGATATGAGGATGCTATAGAGGAGTGAGATAGGTGATTATGAAAGAGAGGTTGCTAAGTGTATGAGTCAATAAAAAGGTATCAATTCTTCAATCCTAACGAGTTATAATGGTGCACCTGGAACAACTTTGTGAACCTTTGTTAGACAGAGAAGTCATTTTAGTATTGATTCAAGTCTTGATATTTGGTCCTAATAACAACAAGAAAAAAAAGAGGGGAATAGAAAGGTTACCTAGATAGAAGATACATGGACCTAGTTCCTCTACATCATTAGTACAAAAGAGAAGTAGATCATTATTCATATGTATAGACTTCCATCAATTTGAATAGAGCTACTATAGGGTTAATTTAATATATGCCTGCAGTAATTCATCAGTCATAGTCCAGTTAAGAGAGTGGAAAAATTGATCATATGCTAGTAGTTATTATTTGCTATCTTGCATGGGAAAAGAGTCAGAGCACCCTCACTTGTTTTTTTTTAAAATCTATTAGTATGGCCAGACCTATCTAGTTAAGCCCAAAGGGGCTAACTCTAAGATTTTATGAATCATGATATAACTTTATAGGTACCTGACATTTACATGTTATTAGAGTTCATGTTTTATGGTGCGTTCAAGCTTCACTATTTTTTTTCTATTTCTAACTTCAAAGGGCACCAGGCATTGAGCGTGATATAACACACACAAGCTAGTAATGAAGGGAAAGTTGACTTCGGCCTCCTACTCTAAAAGAGGAACTATTGAGGATTTTCTTTTTATATCTTGACTGTAGTATTTATATTGACCTAGACGAAAGCCAAGTCCCAATAGCAGAACACCTATAAGAATTCTTAGGAGATTGAAGAGAGTAGATGGGGAAATCAATTGTATGTGTTTTGAGGTGAGTAAGGAATAGGAGCAGAACTATCCCACCTGTGACTTAACATTTAAGACAGTGTGTTTGCCCTTATTATGGTAGAGTGTCATACCCAATGTGACTTATTTATTTGTACACTGTGCCCCTCTGTGATTATTGACTTGAGTTTTTAACATTTTAGGAAAACATTTCCTTGTATCATTATGTAGTGAAGATTTTGACCAGAAAAGGTTGGGCATATATGTAAATTTTATCACAACAATAGATAAATAACTTAGCATAATGCCTTATTCGAAGGTGTGGCATAAAACTTTAGAGTTTATATTAACAGCTATGCGTTCTTATAAGTGTCACCTATGAAAAACATCATGAGATAAAATAGAAGGGAAAGTAGAGCCCCGATAGGTTAGGCCTATGATTTTGTGTTCGTTCCATATACGAAATTTTGGGAGATACCATAGTTATTCTTGATGGTTAAGGCCGGGAAGCTAAGCTTAAAAGGTTTATTGTGGAAGGAATAGAATATAACATACGATACTTGGGAATAGAAGATGGTAGAGATCCTAAATGCCCCTCCTCATTCTAAACATCAACATAAGGATTTAAGATCATGTGGTCCCCTTATATGATCATAAATCCTACTAGCAGTTGCTCATTTGATATGTTATTTGCATGTCTTGTGTTTAGGTATATTAAAGTCCTTATTTGTATGAATTCTAGTTGTGTATCTTCAGTCAATTACATAGTCAAGAAAGGGGTTAATTTGTCATATTATTATTACATGAACCATATCTATTGAGACGTCAAGCTAGACTTGTCTATACATGTTTTAGGTTAGTCTATGTATTTTGGATAGTCCTATTTACAGAGGGAACTCTCGCAATTCTCCAAATGAAATTCCAAGGTTCACCAAACTATTAGCTTAACCTATCATTCGAGAACGAATGATCATGGGGGGGGGGGGAGGTTGTAACACCCCGTATTCTACGTGTACTAGTCCTATTTATATGATGCTTATAAATTTCCTTGTGGTATAGTTATGGACTCGGATTCCTATGCAACTAGTGACAATAAAATAGGTTTAAAGTGAACTGCCTATAGATTTTGATACGACCCGATTAAGTTGACGTCGACAGAAGTTTTTAAACTCGAGACGGTAAGGTGGTAATTGAGCTTAAAGTTGAAAGTTAAGTGCTAACTTAAAGAAAATGAGATTAATATTTATAAAATGGAATAAAATAAGTGAGCTGCTTACTTGACTTAACTAAGCTAGTAGGTGACAAGTAGGTGCATCACCTACTTTGACTAATTGACCAGTCCAAAGGACCAAGTAGGTGCATCACCTACTTGAGCTATATGGATCTAGTTAAAAAGGTCAAGGTTTATGGATCAGATTTGGGCCTATGCTAATAGACTTACTTGAGGCCCAAACTAAGTTAAATAAAATGAAAATGAAATTAAAGCCCAGCAACCAAATCTGCCAAGGCCCAATATATTTAAGCCCAAGTGAAAACAAGTAGGTGTATCACCTAGTTTGACCTTTTGAGTTGCTTGATGTACATAAGCAGGTGCATCACCTACTTGACCAATTAGTGGTTGAAAATGGACCAAAAGAAGGGAGGTTCTAGAGGATATTCTTAAAGGTGAAGAAAGCTCAATATAAGATATATTGGCTGCTATTCTCACTCATTTTTAACACACAATATTGAGAATTAACTCCAGCTCTCTCTCTTTTTTCTCTTAAGTATTAAAACAACAGCCTTAAAGTTCCTTCTAGGGTTCTTCAAGAAATCCTCATATCTGCAAACCAAGGTAAGAGAAACACTTATGGATTTAGCTTAATTCTCCCATGGAAGACTAGAAAACATGTTATTCATGCTCAATTATAAATAGAAGGCAGAAGTTCCCACAAGCTACTGCTTACTTTCCTTAATTATTAGGATACTTTTCTTTTTTTCTTTGGTTTAAGTGTGAAGGGAAGTTGAAGTTCTAGAGGAATTCAAGTTATAAGGAGAAGTTGCAAAAATAGAGATTAAAAACCTAAAAGGGGAGGCTGAGTCGTAATAGTTGAATTGGTGAGAGGATAAGGTATGTAAGGCTATTCGATTTCCTATTTCTTTGGCATAAATCCGAACACTTGTATTACAAAGTAAACTTTCTAAGTGTCCTTGGTAGTGACTGATTAAAGTGAGTACTCTAATATCCTCAAAGTACCCTTGGCACATATTCCCCTTATATAAATCAAAATGATCCTAGATTACACATCGTACATATGTTTATATGTTGGATATAGAATCTGCCCATATCTTGCCAACTTGCTTCAATTGTCTATTCCATCATATATGTCATCTTTTCACATGTTCATATGTTCCCTTTATTGGTTATTACTCCCATTGTGTTAGACTATAATGTTACCTCACAAGATCCCTACTTGCTATATGGTACATTTTATATTTACTTACTTGGAATATGTATCCGTCCTAAAGTTGAATCTGCCCACGTTCTCCCTTGGTTCCACGTTCATGTATACCTTGTATTTGATACTAGTTAGTGAGAATTTGGCTGTCATATAGAGTTCAAATCTCTTGGCTGAATATTAAATGTCTTCACTTGATATGTGCTTCAATTTGAGATGTCAAAATGCTTACTGAGTCATATAAGCTCCTAAGTATTACACGTTCATGTCACATTTGCTTCCCATGTCATTGTTATTATCATAAGTCCATATTCATATATCTTCTACTACTGGTCCATAGTTCCAAATCTCAACAATGATTATGACCACCAAAAAGCCATTTCCAAAGAGTTATGATCATCAAAAGAACAATCTCCAAAGAGTTATGAACATCAAAACAACAATATAAAAGATTAAAGAATCTAATTGAAGCAATCTGTATAATTATAGGTGGCAGGCCATGGGCAAATGACTAGCATGGATCGATCCCAATTGGTATAGAAGGGTGGCAGCTCAGGGGCTAAAGCCTAGAATGGGCTGATCCCAACTGGTATAACAGGGTGGCAGCTTAGGGGAGAAATCCTAGCATGGGCCGATCCCAATTTGTGGAATTATGAGAACAGCATCCTAGGGGTTAAAATGCCTAGCATGGGTCATCCTTTTCTACCGCTAATCAGCTGGTCATTTGTATCATATGTCTTATAAATATTATAATGCAAAGAAAAGTAAAGAAAGGAATGTAACATACACGATTCCACAGGTATAAGTAAAGGTGGTCTGTAATCCTTATCTATTGGTATTTGCTTTCACATGAGCTCTCATTTTACATATGGTTGTATTATGCCTTACATATTCAGTACATTCTTTCATACTGGCATCCCTTATTGGGGACACTATATTTCATGTTGCAGGTACAAGTACTCAACTAGTAGATCTCCCCAATAGAATCACATGATACTCAACGGTTGTTGGTGAGCTTCAGGTTGATTCGGGGTTTACCGAGTCTTTACTATGCGTATTTCATAGTGGTACAATCATGGATTCAGTAGAAGCTTTGTAGACATTGTACAACTATCATCTGAATTCATAGTTTCACTTGTCACATGTATCGGTTCAGCTAGTCAACATGTGTTGTATATGAAACTTTATTAGTAAATATATCTGCGTAGTAGTAGTTTACTTTCTCATCATAGGTGACTTGTAAAGCATGTGTTCATATTGTACTTGTCTTCCTCACTAGGGTTGGGGTGTGACAATTATGACTAGGTGGTGCTCTCGGATCGTGACAGGCCTGACCTTGGAATACCCATCACTATTGCCACCTTGAGGTTTAGTATTTGGCACCCTATCCTTTTTGACCATTGGGGAAGCATTAGAGGAGCTTTGGTTGGAGAACCTTTTCTTGAACCTTGACCTACCTTGCCCATCATACTTAGTATTAGAAAAATTCCCTTCACCGGTTCTAGCCCTTTTTATTTCTATATTCATTTTCTTGAGTTTTGTTTCCTTAGTTTTTTGAGCATATACCATGAGCCTTGAGATATCCATGTCAAGATGGAGCATTACCGTACGACATTCTTCTTCAACCAAACCAGAAACTCCCATCACAAACTTATTCATTCTAGTCCTCAAATTTGCCACCAAGGTTGGAGCATACCTAGATAGTTGGGTGAACTTGAGAGAATACTTCTTCACACTCATACCTCCTTGACGAAGGTTCATGAATTCTACCAACTTTTGTTCCCTCAACTCTAGGGGGGAAAACCTATCAAGGAATGCTTCTTTGAACACCTCCCAACTTATGGGACCCGCTCCTCTTGGCCTCTCATCTTTCCATTGTTCATACCAAATTTGAGCTACATCCTTTAGTTAGAAGGCGGCTAGCTCCGCCTTTTCCTCTGAAGACACCCCCATGGCATTAAGTATCTTGCAAATCTCATTAACAAACCTTTGGGGATCCTCCTCCACCTTGGAACCAAGGAACTTGGAGGGGTTCATCCTAGAAAAATCCCTCAATCTCGAAGCCATAGAAGTCATATTAGCATTAACTCGAGGACCAACATCCCTATTTACTTGAGCCGTTATAGCTTGGGCTTGAGTTTTGACGGCTTAAGCTTGAGCAATCATGGCTTGGGTCAAGGTTAGGAAAGCCGACCTAATCTCCCCATCCGTCATAACCAGAGGATCATTTGAAACTTGCTGATCTTGAGGAGCTTGATTGTCTTGAGGAGCTCCTCGATTCACATTCTCCTCTTCCACCATTCTTGTGTTATCCCTTCATGTATTCATTTCCGGAAGACACAAGAGAAAGATTAGAAGGAAAACTTTATAGAGTTAGACTCCATGGCACGACATAAGCATAATGAAGAAAGTGAAATTTCCTAACATCTTATAACCTCTCACTCATAAGTGTGGCGTGCTTCACACTATGAACAAGACTCTACTAGACGTGGCTTATCAAACATAATCCTAGAATCATTCTAAACATTTTGCTCTGATTACCAAGTTTGTCACGACTCAATGGTATCCCTTAGACGTAACATTTCACATGAAACCCCAAAAGGCCCGAAGTAAGCCACTTAGCCTATCATCATCACATAAGTATAGAATACTAAAGAATGAAACACAATTTCAAGTCTTAAAGAAAATCTTTATAAAAGTAAAGCGGAAGTATAGACATAGTCTCATTAAGCCATCTACTACAATCGCAGTCAAAATAATAGGGTTACAACCCTTACAATAGAGAGTCTAGAAATGTCTAGTACAATGAAAGGAATGAAACAACGAATAGAGAAATTTTCCTCGGATCCATGAAGACATACCACAAGCCTTGGAGAATAGTCGATCCAAGCTTGAACAAGAGTGAAGAATCAACTCAAACACCGGAACCTACATTTTGTGAAAAGAGTAGAAGAAATATGGGTTAGCACAATTAATGTACTAAGTATGATAATCATAAATGAAATCATGAAAATATGCTAAAAATCGACAATTTAGTTGAAGAGCATGCAATTTATAAAGTTCGAAAACCCTCATGAAAATTTGGTATAAAGCATAAGTCATAAGCATAATCAATGTATAAGTCATCACATCATAATAGGAACCCACTATGAATACTCTAAAAGTCTACTTGTGCCATGAATAAGTAAAGTCCCATAACCCTACCCATCCTAACTACAACTCCTTAAGCAAACATAGTTAATACTCTACCTTCATTATTACTTTAGGAATAATCCTTAACTGACATAGACCATGTGAGCTAAACATGGAATCTGGTGTCATGCCCCACATCGAAAATAGGTGTCCTACTTTCCTACGGTAGAACTAAGTGTATTAGCTTTTAGGTGGATCCATTAGCTAAAGACCTATGAGGGCACATAGTTATGGGATACAAAGATTGTTACTAGAAACTCGTCCTTTCTAGCGGGGAGCTTCCATCTCATGAGGTACATTATAGGAACCAATCCTCTCTAGTGGGGGTATTCCCATCTCATATTCAATATCCACTCGGGGCTAAGCATTGCTTCCCACAATTACATATTTAGTCTTTGAATTGAATTTACAAGCATGAAGGAGTACTCTCCATCCCACACAATTCATAGTAATAGCTCATAAGTTCATTAGGTGAGAATGGAATTTCAAACTTAGAACCATAACATAGTGAGAAGAACTTTCAATTAACACAATCATTAAGTTGTAACCATGTTCATATAGTACATATACATGTAACTCATAATTTGGCATAAGTTTCATATCTTACCCATCTTGGATCAAGGATCCCATTCTCCCAATCAATCTAGGTTTACCACATTCAACATGATAATAATATGACCAAGAAACCACATTACAATAAGAACAATTCAATACAATTCACCCACATTGGAGCCATAAATTTAGGGTTAGCGGGAATTTCATGGATTCATGGTGAATTTATCATAAAACAGTAATCAAACCATAATATAAGACAATTAAACGATTGAAAATGATTTGAGGAAGAATCCATGATTTGAAGAAAACCTTAGGTCTTTGGAGACTTTTCCTACTTTGAAATTGGAGAGTTTAAGGGCTCCATGGAAGAAAGCATTCCATGGATCAAGATTACCATACCTTAATTGATAATTTCCTCATGAAATTGGAGAGAAAAGGCTGCACCTTGAACACTAAGCTTGACCTTGCTCTTGTTATTCAATGGAGTCTTAAAGAGAGAAATATTTTTTGGAGGGAAATAGTTTTGTTTTTGGGGTCTTGAATGAATGAACTAAATGAGTTAATTTAGAGGTCTATTAGGTATATATAGTTAGTTTTTAATTAGTAAATTACCCTACTTAATTAATTAATTATCCCTAAGCCCCTCCCTTAACTCTAACTTAAACTAAAAACCCTAATCACAGGTGTCACCTACGAAACCCCACCCACGGATCGTGGGTGGGTCCATGTGCCATGCTGGCAAACCATGGTTTGCATCAAAGAGTGGAGAAAAATGGGGAGGCTCAGCCTTGACCAACGACCCCCACCTACGGGGCGTGGGTCTACCCATGGTTCGTGGGTGCCCATCCGTAGATGAAGCTGCATTTTGACAGTTTTTTGGCAGCCCTCTTGGTCCTCCTCAAGGACCCTTGAGGGGGAGTCCTTGGGGGTCATGACTTGACGTTCATACCTAAACCTGTTTATACCAAGTCTAGGAGGTTATTTTACGACTCTATTAATTACGCTAAACCTCAATTAGGCTACTAGTTTACACCTGAGGCTCTAGTTTAGTTTATTAGTTTTCTAGAATGTTACAATCCTCTACCACATTGGCCTTGCTAGGATGATAAAGAACACTCATGCCATAATCATTCAATAATTCAAGCCATCTTCTTTGGGGAAGATTCAAGTCCCTTTCACTAAACACATATTGTGAGCTCTTGTGATCTGTAAACACATCAACATGCACTCCATATAGATAATGCCTCCAAATCTTTAGGCAAATACAACCTCCACTAATTAAAGGTCATGGGTAGGATAATTCTTTCTTTCCACTTTTTGCATTGAAGACACTGTATTTTCTTTTTCGTGGGGTAAGGGGCACTTGTAGTGCCTATCCCTTTCGTTTAGTTTACATATAGTTTATGTTTTTGTTTGGTTTTATTTTAATTTTATAATTTTCTTCTCACTATCAATTGCCCCTAAATTTTTTGAATTGTTGAGATGATTGAAAAGCTTATGCATTCATTGTTGATATTTACGGGTCGATCTTGCTCAATATCAATATCTTGGATAGTTCTCTTAATGAGAAATATGCTTGTGTTCGTGTTGCAAGAGGAAATTTGTGCTGCGTTATTCTGTCATAATCTTTTAGTATCTTGTGTTACTAGGTGTGTATTGATTTGAGCCTTAAAATGAACATTGAACACAAGCTTCTTAACTTTGTAGAGTAGTGTAAAATGATTGTGTTTGAGGTGTTTTGTATGAAGAGATCCTACTTGATAGCATGCTTGTAGATTCCTAGAATTCGTCTTGTTAGCCTAATTGTTTAGGTTTGATGAATTGTAACACCCCCGATTTGACAAAGGGTAATAAGGCAAATTTCAGAGATTTCAGGTTCCAGCCACGAGGGCCAACCACGGCCCGTGGATGGGACCACAGACCGTGGGTGTGGTCCATGGACTGAGCACCAAGATCCTCCAAGAACCCTGAAACCACGGCAAGACCAACAGACCATCGGTTAGACCACGGTCGTGGTCTGGGCTCGTGGTTTAAGGGCCTAGAATTCAACCTCTAACCATGCACGATGGTCGTGTAGGACGGCTCATCATCCTGACCATGGCTCGTCATCAGTGGCCGTCGGTAGTGAGCTGGCAGTATTGTTAGGGTTAGGGTCAGTTGGGTCTTTTCCTAATTATTTTATACCTATACTACGTCGTTTTACCCTTGACCATGACCCTTATATACGTGATTGCAACCCCCAAATTAGTTCATTCACTTCATTCTCTTCAAATTCTCCAATAATGCTCTCTCTAGAAAGCTTGAAGAAGAAGAATTCAACTTAAGGTTTTAAGTCAAGTATCAATTACACCATTGAAGATTAGAAATTGGCTTAAAGGTATGATAGTTTTCATCCATGGATTCCTTCCATTCATGGAGTTCTCAAATTCCTCTATTTTGAAAGTTAGAAATCCCTAACTGAGTTAGGGTTTCTTCAATTGTCGTGGGTTCTCTTCATTATTGATTTCAATGATTGAATTATGATCTCTTTTCCAGAATTTATGAAATACTATAATTTTATGATGATTCTCCCATGAACCCATGTGCTCCCCATGTTTTCAAGATATGATAATATGATGTGGGATTTGATTATGAAGGAAGAGTTTTATGAAATTAAGAATGTATTGATAGAATTATATGAATTTATGATGAAATTCATATCTAACTCATGTTATCTAAATTTTGATGATTGAAAGTGGGTTTTGAACCTTGGAAGGTGAATTATAGAATTATGCATGTTCTTATGAAATCTATGCAAATGTTTTAAGGTTGCTTTGAGAGTAAAGTATCAATGATGATAACGATGATGTGTTATCGAAAAGATTTTATCATATACACATAAAAGCAAGATGTGAAATGTTTTCTCGCATAATAAAGGATTCTAAGGTTGAAAGGTCTTCTCACCTAATTGAATCAAAGATTAAGAGATATCCTAATGAAAGCTAGCTTGGATTGGTTATTGTATGATACCTTTCCATGGATGATTACTTATCTTGGATTAGAAAGATGACGTGCCCTTCCATGGATAATAAGAACAAGTAAGAAATGACTATTCCTTGGGATTTATGCTTAGCACCGAGAGGATATTGAGATGGAAGCTCTCCCGTTAGTGGAGGCCAGGTTTCTAAAATAAATCTCCTTATCCCTTACCCATGTGCCCTTATAGTGATTGTCTAAATAAACATTAGCTATTTGATCCACCTAAGCTAGACGTTATGGTCCTTACCTTGGCAAGTAGGACAACCCTTTTCGGTGTGGGAGACATCGGGGGATCATGTTATAGCTCACATGGTCTCTATGTCGGTTAAGGCTACTTCCTACATTAAAAATGAACTAAGGTTACTTCGAGAAGTATCTCACATGTGTTCAAAGGTTTTAATGATATTAGCTTTTATTGACCATGATTTATGACTTATGTTTTCCAACCCTTTTTTATATCATGTTTTAACTTGGTCAATTGCATGTCATAAAATGTCCTCTTTTAGCATGATTTAAATGTTTTATGCATAACTATCATACTTGGTACATTGTTTTGTACAAACAGATACTCTTGTCTACATTTCCCCAAATGTGTGGTCCGACAGTTAGGTTTCTCAATTTTATGGCTAGATGTTGATTTCGAGGTTCCCAAGCTTTGGTGAGTCCTCATGCTTCGAGGATGGATTTTCATTGTCTTAGTTTCTTTCATGTATTTTCATTTTTGGACATGATGTATGGGATAGGCCCAATTCCATTCTATTGTACTAGATGGCTATTGAGACAAAGTGTTTTAGACTTCCGCTTTTATTTTATAAAACTATTGGACTTGGACTATGGTTTTACTCCTATTTTTCTATTTCTTATGTTATGAAATATAAGTGGCTTGTATGGGGTCTTTTGGGGTCCAATACGCCGTGTTACATGTAAGGTGTACCCCTGGGTTGTGACAAACTTGGTAATCATAGCACAAGGTTTAGAATGGTCCTAGGATGTCTCATAAGCCACGTTGAGTAGAGTCTTGTTCATGAGTGTGAAGCGCACCACATTTATGAATGAGAGGCTACAAGATGTTTTGGAAACTCCACTTCTTTCATTACTCTAAAGTCGTGCGATAGAGTTTAACTCTATAAGGTCTCTCTCCTAATCCTTATCTGATGCTCTACAAGATATGGCTACTTGAAGAGCTTATGCTAGAAGGAATGTGACGGAGAATGCAGAACAAGAAGCTTCTCCCCAATCTTCTCAAGTTTCGGTCGATCCTTTGGCCGAGCAAGTGACTAATATAGAGTTTAGGGCTGCTTTTCAAGTGTGGGCTCAAGCCGTGATGGCCCGAGCCAATAGAGAGGTTGTGGTTCCCGTGAACCCAAATGTGAGTACGACGACATCTAGAGTAAGAAACTTCATTAGCATGAATCCTCTGGAGTTTCATGGTTCTGAGGTTGAGGAAGATCCTCAAGAGTTCATTGATGAGGTTTATAAGGTCTTGATATTCATGGGAGTGATGCAGGTGGAAAAGGCATAATTGGTCACTTATCTACTAAAAGGTGTTGCTCAAACTTGGTTCAACCAATGGAAATAAGGGAGACCAAAAGATGCAGGTCCTCTTGATTGGGAGAAGTTTAAGGCTACTTTCTTGATAGGTTCTTTCCCCTTGAGATGAGGGAAGCAAGGGTGATTGAGTTAATCAATCTTTGACAAGGAAGTATGAGTGTGAGGGAATATGCTCTAAAGTTTACAGAATTATTTAAATATGCTCCAACAATTGTTGTCGATTCAAGGGCAAGGATGATTAAGTTTCTTTCGGGTGTGTTTGAAATGATGGTTAAATAGTGTCGTACCACTATGCTCATTAATGAAATGCATATCTCTCATCTCATGGTTTATGCACAACAACTTGAAGAGGAGACACTTAAGGAAAAGTCTAGGGAGGTAAAGATGGCTAAACCCGGTGATGGTAATTTCTCTCATGCAAGGATCGATGGACATGATCGTCCTAGATTTTGAATAAAAGTTTTCCCATCAAGGTTCCTCCAATGCTCCTCCTAAGTTCAATAAAGATAGGGTGTTTAACCCTAAACCTCAACGAGGTAAATGTAGTGGAACTTCATTGCATATGTCTACTGGTACTAGGTTTGGAAAGAAGTACGAGGGTAAGTGCCTAGCCGACATGGATGGTTGCTTAAGTTATGGTAAGAATGGTCATAAAATCAGGGATTGCCCAATGCTTATGGCTAAAAGAAGAGAGGGAAATAAATCTCCTCATAGTGGTTCGGGTCTCAATGCTCCTAAGCAAAATCGATTCTATGCAATTTAGAATCGTGATGAACAAAAGAGTTCTCCTGATCTAGTTACTAGTATGTTTAATATTTTCCAACTTGATTTTTATGCTTTAATTGATCCTGGTGCTACCTTGTCTTTTGTGGCGCCATATTTGGCTATTGTGAATTTGGGATTTAGACTCATTTAGGGCTATGTTTTGGTAGTTTTAGTGTCCTCAAATGCCTAATTTGTGCTATAAACTAATGTTAAAGCCTTGATTTTCAGGTGTGTGAACTAAAGAGCAAAGTAAGGACACTAATAGGAAAAAAGGAACAAAACAAGCTGAAGAAGTGGAGAAAAGCAATCTTGGTTATTGCCAAGACCACTCGACGAACCGCCGAGTGGCTCTTCAGTTCGCCCAAAGTTCCCGTGTGCCAGCCTTGAAGGAAGAAACCAAGTCACTGATAGAAAAAGGGCAGTCGGCGAATCGGCGATAAGTTCTGTGATGACAAGATGGATTGCCCAAAGTCACAGGACTTGAGGATGCTGAGAACCAATGCATAACGGTGATAGAAGAAAGCAAATGGTGTGTCGCCAAACCACTCGGCGACCCCGACTTTCCTCACCGAATGGCCTTTCGTGGCTAATTTTTGGGAAATTATAAATTGAATTTTAAATGTAATTTTGAGGAGCTCTTACACAGTTCTCTCCTAGATACTACAGTTCCCATTCTAGACTAAGAGTTTTCTCTAGATTTTTGAGTTCAAATTGTATAATTTTGGAGGATTTTGCAAGTTGGTTACTAATTTTTTTCAATTTGGACCATTGTAAAGGCTTGAATACTCTTACCCAAATTATGGCTAATGCATTTGGTAAACATTTATTTGTTTTTATGATGTGTGGCTAAATCCTAAATTCTTGGGGTGTGATTATGTGAGTATGGGTTGAATTAACTTATGAGTATTGCTTATTACTAATTTAATTGCTATATTGAAGTGGGTTTGTTCATTTGTTGTGTTTATATTTATGAATTGTAGTTGCAAATACAGTTCTAATTTTGTGTACTTTGCTTGATCGAGAGAGAGGTTTTGGAAGCAAAGCTTATGATTAATGGTTTGTGGGTATTGGGTTTATCTGGGTTCAACAGGAGATAGTGAATCCTTAACCCAATCAGAAGGTGACCTTTCGATTAAAGTTGCAAGGTTAGACAAAGTGTTGAAAGAGATGAAAGAGGATGTCTCAACTCTCAATTAGACGGTGACCTCTTACTCAATCTCTATTAAGCAGTTGGAGACCCAATGGGTCAAATTTCTTCTAATTTAAATCCAAGACAACAAAAGGGGTTTCCTAGTGACACAATGGAAAACCCCAAAAATGAAGCTTGATTTGGTATCCTCGTCCTGCCACGACGTTAACTAAGGCGCTTCTGGGGAGGAAACCCAAGTTTTTAATGCTTTAGTTTTTTTATTTTGAATAATGGGTGTTGATTGTGCAGGTTGAAAAGTGGTGAGTGTTGGAAAATGGGTAGTTTGGCGAGCCCAAAGTCCATTCGGCGACACGCCGAACAAGTTGGCATTCCCCAACTTGGACCGCCGCTGAACCCACCAAGCTTGAAGGGGAACTCTGTAAAACTCGACGGGCTAAATGCTTGATCGACGACCCGCTGCACAGGTCGGGGAGACCAATTTTACCCACCATTTAAACACCCAAATTGTTGGGACTCCTATAAAACTAGGCGAGGTAAAATACCACTCAGTGCATCGCCGAGTGGATCGGCCAGCACGACTTACCCCACCGAATGTGTTGTGAATTGAAAGGTGTTAAAGGCCAAATGGTTTAAAATTATAAAAACCTTCACCTTCTCTCATTTCAAACTCTTGTACCCTTTCACCATGTTGTTGATCTTCATTCTATTATCGTTTTACCTGTATTTTTGTGTGAAATCATTCTCAAAATTTGGGAACTTTGCCGCCTAGCATTCAAACTCTAAATTCGGCATAATTGTGTGTTTTCCAAACCATGTACTTTAAGTTTGTAGTTGAACTTGAATGCAATAAGTAAATTTATTGTTGTTCGATGTTGGGTAATTGCCGTACTTTGTGGTTGAACTTGAAGTGGCTGAATTTGGGCTTGATTATCGAGCAGGAGATGGCCATGAGGGCCAAGTAGCACTAGACGTCCCTCCCCTTTTCAGTACTGATCACAGAGTTGCGTTTTCGGGCAAGAGTTCCTCCTGATGATAAGAGGGATTTTGATGTTACACCCACATCGTCCACCGACATCCGGTGCATCGAGGTCGAGAATACATGGAATGAGGCTGATAGGTGGAGAGCAGCTCCGGTGGATACATCCCCGGAGGTTGATAACAACATATTACGTGCAGAAGTAGCCTTGCCTACTATGACCTCTGGGCCTTCAAGTACTTCTAGTTCCACTCCTTCCCAGTCGCCGAGTTCGTCTATTGCTTTCCTACCACCTAGAGCTACTATTGATTCTACTGCCTCCATGACTTCGATCACCCAAGCCATGCTCCTCAAGATGAGGCACCTAACCCTTTCTGCCGATGAGCACGCTTCCCGGCTAGAGGCCGAGGTTCCCTGGATGATTGAGAGAGTTATTACTACTGCACTGACATCTTTCATGGAGTCCATTGCTACTCTCACAATGGGAGTCAAGGTTTGTGAGAGAGGGCAGGGGGTTATTGAGGCAGTGACGACTTTGAAAGCTGATGTTTCTGAGCTGAGAAAGGATGTGGACCATTTGAAGTCCACAGAATTCACTTCACTTTTTGGGACGGTGGAGATCCCAGATGATCTGAGCATTGAGGTTCTAGCTTGTGTTTAGGTACCTCCGGCTACCACTGGATATGATACTAGGGTTGATGTTGTTGTTGCTGAGTCCGAGGCAGAGATAGATAAGGAGCAACTTGAGGTGCGATATGAGGTTGTTTATGAGGACCTAGTTGATCTAGAGGGTGCCATGTTCGAGATAGCTAGACAGGCCTCCTTGAGAGATACTTATGTGGAAAAATCTAGTAGAGCCAATGATGATGAAACCCCGAGCACTGATGCCCCGACAGAGGGAGCGACTGGGATGCATATGTCACCCCAGGCTTAGCCTGGCAGGATTTTCCCTCCCTCTTTGTTATTTTGTGATACTCTTTTCTTGTTTAGTTGAATTTGAGGACAACTGCTTCTTTTTGTTGGGTGGGGTGAGGTATTTCCATACCTACCTCTTGTGATTTTAACTTATTTGTGAATATTGGGCTTATTATGTTGATATATATGTGTTTTGATCTTGATCTTGTGAATGTTTTAGCTTGTGGCCCATTGTTTTGACTGAAATGGTTTGGAACCTAATTTCAAATTTTTGCCGCCTCTTTTATGTGTTATTGTGGTTGTTCTTGTACGAATTTAAGTGTCGGTTGTGATCAATATCGATGACTTGAATAGTGCTCTTAATTGATCGAAATGAATGTGCGGCTACGATGAGGCAAACGAAGGTGCATAGACAATATGTGAACTTTTTGCATCTCGTTGTGACTAGATAGTTGTCGAATGAGTCTTTTGTGATGAACATTGCATGCTAGCTAGAAGGTGTCGAGTCTTGTTCGATATTGGTACGAATGCCTTGCCAGATGAGATTACTTTGAACATTGTGTGTGATGAGTACACCTACAATTTACCTTGTTAGTCCGGTTGATTGAGTGATTCAAGCACTTGAAATGATCTTAGGCAACAATTATTAAGAGTTAAAACCATTTGAAAAATATACCTCCTTTGTAGCCAAACTTGTGAGATGTGTGAATTTTGCGTGGCACCTTTTGAGTCTTGCCCTTTTTCTTGAAAGAAACTTGACCAAACTGTGACTTCTCTTTGTCCATTTGCCCATAACTTTCATGAAGTATGTTTTGTTTGGATAGCCAACTTAGACAAATAGCCTAAGTTGGGGTGTGGTGAAAAGAGAAGGAAAGTCAAGAAGCGTGAAAAATCCCCCTTTGTGTGATTGATTTGAAAAATATGGAATCCCTCCATGTAAGAAAAAAAGAGAAGAGAAAGTAGAAAAGGAACTGAAAAAGAAGAAAGAAAAGAAAATAATGAAAAGTTTGTGAAATAAAGTAGTGAAAATTCCACAAGAAATGGGGTATCTGGTGGTTCATATGAAATTGAATAAGGGGGAGGGGGGGGGGGATTATGAGAATGTTTGAAATGATTAAGAAAAAAAGGAAAGTGATGTTCAGACCATACTTCAAGAAGGTAGAAGCCACTAAGCCTAAATGACCATACCTTTGCACTCAACCTAGTTACAAACCTTGAAAAGACCTTTGTGATCTTAAGTGAGCTGAAACGAATGTTGATTGGAAAATAAGGGAAAACCTATGGGTGAAGTCATGCATGTGTTCATCTTTGTGAGGGTGAGAGTTTTCTGTGATTCTGGGATTTTAAATTGTTGAGAAATTATGTGCGAATATGGAATCAACTTTGGTGTGAGGGGATCTGAGTACCTTTTTTGAGCTTGAACTTGCATTTGAAACAAGTATTGTGAACTTGAGCATCTTTGATAATGGTGAGTTACAATTTGAACCTTTGAGTGCACAATTGATCATTGCTTGAGTAATTTGAACCTTGTTGTGTGCATTTATGTTGAGTCTTATGCAACACTATTTGTATACATCCTTATTGAACTAGTGATCTTGAGTTTTACTTGAGGACAAACAAAAGTTTAAGTTGGGGGTGTTGATGAGTCCCAGATTTGGACTTATTTAGGGCTTTATTTTGGTAGTTTTAGTTTCCTCAAATGCCTAATTTGTGCTATAAGCTTATATTAAAGCCTTGATTTTCAGGTATGTGGACTAAGGAGCAAAGTAAGGACACTAACATGCAAAAAGGAACAAAACAAGTTGAAGTAGTGGAGAAAAGCAATCATGGTTATCGCCCAAAGTTTCAGTGTGCCAGCCCTGAAGGAAGAAACCAAGGCAGTCGGTGAATCGTCGATCAATTTCGTGAAGACCGGATCGCCCAAAGTTACAGGATTTGAGGATGTTGAGAACCAATGCATAATGGCGATCGAAGAGTGTAAATGGTGTGTCACCGAACCACTCAACTAACCCGACTTACCTCACCGAATGGCCTTTCCTTTCGTGGCTAACTTTTGGGAAACTATAAATTGAATTTTAAATGTAATTTTGTGGAGCTCTTACACAGTCCTTTCCTAGATACTACAGTTCCCATTCTTGACATAGAGTTTTCTCTATTTTTTGAGATAGAATTGTACAATTTTGAAGGATTTTGCAAATGGGTTACTAATTTTCTTCAATTTGGACCATTCGAAAGGCTTGAAAACTTTTACCCAGATGATGTCTAATGCATTTGGTAACCGTTTTTTTATTTTTATGATGTGTGGTTAAAACCCCAATTCTTGGGGTGTTATTATGTCATTATGGGTTGAATTAGATTATGGGTATTACTTATTACTAATTTAATTGCAATATTGAAGTGGGTTTAATCATTAGCTGTGTTTTTATTAATGAATTGTAGTTGCTAATGCAGTTCTAACTTTGTGTTCGTGGCTTGGTTGAGAGAGAGGCTTTGATACCAAAGATTTTGATTAATAGTTTATGGGTATTGGGTTGATCTGTGTTCAGCTCGAGTGAGTGAATCCTAAACCCAATCCTACCCATCTTGCTCGAGAGAGAGGATATATTAAGGTTGTAGGTTGTTCTTATTTGTTAAGCTTGTTGATGTTTGAGAGAAATCACTTGAACCGAAGTAGTTGTTTGAGAGAAAGCTATTTCACTGATAGCCCAGTCTACCCACTGATATTTAGCTAATTATTAGTAGTTTCAATTACCCATATAGAGAAATTTTCCTATATTCAATCACATCCCGAGAACTCCTCTCTATATTGTTATTTCTATTTTGTGTGATTGCTTTGTAGCTGATAATTGCAAACCAATTTCCCCCATCTGATATTTATTGTCACCCCCTGTTTGACTTGTTTACATATGTTTTTTGATAATTTCTATTCCTATAGCTTATTGGATCACATTTGTACTTCCTAATTGAATTTGAACACGTATCGTTCTCTGTGGGTTCGACCCCAAGTCTTTGTTGGGTTTTATGGTGCTTAACGATTATTTGCACGTTGAATTGGATGAGGTGTGGTTGAAACGTTAATCAAAATGGTTCCCCTCTCGGGGAGTGGTGTTGTTTAAAAATCTTTTAGTGAAGTTAAATTGTGATCTCTTTAGTTGTAGTTGAATCTATCTACTCTAGTTTTTGGTTTTCTGTTGCTTGTGTTGAACATAAGAAGAGATGAGCGTAAATGGAAGTAGTGGTAGTCAAGTGGGCCACCAAGATGATATCAGGAACCTCAATGATGTCAATGACCAAAATGTCAAAGACCCAATCCAAGTGGATGGTGTTGGTGACATTCGTTTACATCAGGCTGAAGGAAACATTGTTTTTCTCATCACTAGCACAATGCTTCAGCTCTTACAATTGAATGGATTATTTAAGGGGCTGGCTCATGAGGATCCCCATAAGCATATCATGAACTTTGTGGATGTTTGTGGACCGTTCTCATTTAAGAACATATCACAAGAATCGGTCTGTCTTAGGTTGTTTCCGTTATCTTTGATGGGTGAAGCTACTAAGTGGTTGGCTGAGTTACCAAGGGACTCCATCACCTCTGAGCTGACCACAACATTCCAAGTGAGATTCTTTCCCCCATCGAACATGATGACTCTAAGAGATGGCATCCAAGGTTTCTAACGCTTGGAAGGTGAGCCAATCCATGAGACATGGCTGAGATTTAAGAAGCTTGTGCTTCAGTGCCCAACTCATGGACTTCCAAATAATGTGTTGCTGCAACACTTTTATATGAGTCTCGATTCGGTGAACAAAGGAGTGGCTGATTAACTTTCCCCTGGTGGTATAATGCAACAACCCTATGAAGTAGCATCCCAACTCCTTGATTGCATGACATAGATTAATAGGGCATGGTACACTCGTGAAGACCAAGTCTCTCCTCTCACTTTTAAAATGACAAAAGAGCAGATCGAAAAGGATTAAGAGAGAGACCAGAACATGGACAAAATAATTACCCAGCTAGATATCTTGGCTAAAAATGTCATGGATGTTGGTACAAAAAGTGTTAATGTTGTGAGTGTTAGTGGAGTAAACACTAATGAAGCACGATTTGAAGCGATGTACAATGAGGAAGTGAACTTCCCAGCCAATCAAGGAGGAGGTTATCATGCAAACTACCCAAGACCAAGTGGAAATCAAGGTTGGAATAGAGATGAGGGTTGGAGATACCGTGACAGAGATTGGCGTGATCGTAACGCCACCTGGAAAGAAACAGAGAGGGACAAGGACATGTATGTCCCTCCCAGGAGCGTGCAAAGCCCAAGGAATCTGAAGGTGGCCATACAGAAGATATGCTCTCACACATTCTCAGCAGAGTTGAAGGGTCAGAAAAAGTGTTGAAAGAGATGAAAGAGGATGTCTCCGCTCTAAATCAGACGGTGACCTCTCACTCAGTCTCTATAAGAAAATGGAGACCCAAAAGGATCAAATTTCTTCTCATTTGAATCCAAGACAACAAGGCGGGTTGCCTAGTGACAAAATGGCAAACCCTAAAAATGAAGCTTGATTTAGTATACTCATCATGCGATGACGCTAACTAAGGCGCTCCTTGGGAGGAGACCCAAGTTTTTAATGCTTTAGTTTTTTTTATTTTGAATAATGGGTGTTGATTTTGCAGGTTGAAAAGTGAAGAGTTTTGGAAAATGGGTAGTTTGGCGAGCCCAGAGTCCATTAGGCGGCATGCTGAACAGGTAGGCATGCCCCGACTTGGACCGCCGTTAGACCCACCAAGCTTGAAGGGGAACTCTGTAAAATTCGGCGGGAAAAATGCTTGATCGGTGACCCACTGAACAGGTTAGCGAGCCCGATTTTGTCCGTTGTTTATGTTACGACCCAAAAAATTAATAGGTGAAACTAAAGTCTTACGAGTGTATTGTTGAGTTTGATGTGGGGTTTTATGTTGTAAAATGAGTTCTCGAGCTTAGGTTGAGGGGTTAAACGTCAAGGTACGACTCCCCAAGGACCAACCAAGGGTCCTTGAGGAGGAACCTAAAGCCTAACCCCAAGGCTGCCCTAAGAACCAAAAAAAGCTAATCATAGGACCTACGGATCAGACCTATGCCCAGTAGGTCAATCCACTCCCCGTAGGGCTTGGTCGTAGGTCAAGACCTCTAGATGAGGAGTCTCTGAACCAAACCACGGACCTTCAGGACGGGGCATCACCCCACTCACCGTCCGTGGGTTGGTGAGCGTGAGTCTCACTTGGAAATCTACCCTAGCTCGGCTACCTGAGGGGCAACTTAGTAAATTCCTAGGGTGGTTAGTTGAGTTAGGGGTCGGTTTATTTTGATTATTTAGAGTTATTTAAGGCCTTTTAAACTATTAAACACCCTTTTACAATTCATTATTCCCAAAAACTTAAAAATAAAAACTAGCTCCTCTCAAAATAATTCTCTCTCTAGAAACCTCCATTGGAGAAGAAGAAGTCAAGGTTTGGAGTTCAAGAGTTCATATTTCTACTCAATTTCGTGGAGTTTCTTCAATCAAGGTATAGTAGTTTTCATCTTTGGGTAGATTCCACCCAATGATTCCCTTCTAAACATGATTTCAAAGCTTCCAATTTCCCCCAAAAGTTAGGGTTTCAATCTAAGTCATGGGTTCAACTTCAAAACTTTTTCAATTATTGTTTTATGGTGAATTATTATTGAATTGAGGAATTAATGTTGATTTATGATAAAATTCCCCCATGAACCCATGATTCCCCCAAAATACTAAATTGTGAATTTGTTGTTTGGGATTGATTGATTATGGAAGCATATGAAGAGATTAAGTCTATATTGATTTGGTTTATTGAATTATGTCATTATTAATTCCTAAATTGTAGTATTCTAGGTTTGTTGGTGAATTGTGATTCATGGCCTTGAAGGGGCAAAGTATGAAGAATTGATGTATAATCGTGATGCTATGTAAATGCTTTGTGATTTCAATGAAAGTAATGTGATCATGTCTACAATGCAATTGTGTTATTATTGGAAGAGTATGCTCAATTATATACTTATGAATGATGATGATATATGTGAAAGGTTTCTTCAATGTAATGATACATCTTGAATTGGTAGGGTTAAGGCATCCTCTTCTTGTGCACCTAATGTATCTTGATTTAATGAACATTGAATCAATAGACTTTATGGTGGTAGCCCTTTCATAAATGATTAATGAAGTATTCTAATGAAGTGTCTTGGATCGGTAGGTTAATGGCACCCTTCCATGTATGTTTATAATGAACTTTGGATCAGTAGGCTTATGGCACCCTTCCATGAATGAAAATGATGAACCTTGAATCAGTAGGCTTATGGCACCCTTTTACGAGGATTCAATGAGCTTTCCTAAAAATGTACCTTGAATCGGTAGGCTTACGGCGCCCTTTCATGTGTTAAATAATGCACTTTGAATCGGTAGGCTTATGGCTCCCTTTCATGCGTTAATCAATGTAACTTGGGTCGGTAGGCCAATGGCACCCTCTCATGTGTAATAATGTTTATAAGGATGAACTACTCTATGGGAATGTACGCTTAGCACCGAGTGGATATGGTAAAATGGTAGCTCTGCCCATGTTTAGCTCAGGTTTCAACGAACATCTTCCTCATCCCATAACTATGTACCTGCATACTTTATTTGCTAGTGGATCCACCTAAGCTAATATGTTACCGCTCCTACCTTAGACAAGTAGACCAACCCTTTACAGTGTGGAATAGACACCGAATTCCATGAGTTGCTCACATGGTCTATGTCGGTTAATGCTTATTCCCATCATGTGAGTTATGTGCTATGGTTACTTGAGAGGTTCTATGAAGTGTGGGTGGTAGTATGGGATGCCATCCATGCATTGCACGAGTAGGCTTTGAGAGAGCTATGGCGTGTTTATCTAATGTCCTAATGTATAATGAAATGAATGTGCTCCTAATGAAGCTAATGAGAATGTTGACTTAAAGGCTTAATGTAATGATGCATGCTTAACTTGGATTGTTATTATGAGTGGCTTTCCTTGTCATGACTTATTAAATGTGATGATCCTTATGCATAAGTATTGACTAAAGATGAGTATGAATAGTGGTAAGTTCATCTATGGAGGCCTCAAAGTGGTACTTAGTAGGAGTAGTATGAGATGCTATTCTTACATTGCACAAGTATAACATAGGGTTATTTAAGCTGAAAGTACTAATGTGTTGTAATGGCTTATATGTTGAATATGTTGTATCTTATGCCTTTTGTACTAAACTTCATGATGTTTTCTCAAATTGGCATATAGCATGGTTTTCAACCAAAAAGTCCTTTTTAAAGCATGCTTTTTGCATGGCTATCATACTTCGTACATTTTTGTGTGCTAACCCATATTTCTTCTAGTTTACTACAAAGTGTAGGTTCCGGCATTTGAAGTGATCCTTCTAGTCGAAGCTTGGATTGATTTCTTCCAAAGCTTGTGGTATGTCTTCATGGATCCGAGGACAAGTGTTTTATTGATATTTCATGTCTTTCATTGTACTAGATACTTTTTAAACTTTCTATTGTAAAGGGTCGTGACCCTATTTTGAGACCTCGATTGTAGTAGATGGCCATGTGAGACTATGTCTAGACTTCCGCTATTTTAAATAAAGCTTTTAGATTGTATGGATTGAAAATTTTAAATTCTGCACTATTTCCTATGTTCTTATGTGATGATATGGTATGAGGCTTGTATGAGATTTTTTGGAGTCTTGTACGTCGTGTTACGTCTGGGGTGTAGGCTCGAGGAGTAACAGTTTGAACCCCCAAATTGCTGGGAGTCCTGTAAACCTCGGTGAGGTAAAATACCACTTGGCGCATCACCGAGTGGATCGACAATCACGACTAACCCCGCAGAAGGTGCCGCGAACTGAAAGTTTTTAAAGGCCAAACGGTTTAAAATTTCAAAATCCTTCACCCTCTCTCATTTCAAACTCTTGTACCCTCTCACAATATTGTTGATCTTCATTATTTTATCATTTTACCCACATTTTTGTGTGAATTCATGCTCGAAATCGGAGAACTTTACCGCCTGGATATTCAAACTCTAAATACGGCATACATGTTGGTTTTCCGAACACCGTAGTTTAAGTTTGTTGTTGAACTCGAATGCAATAGGTAAATTTAGTGTTGTTTGATGTTGGGTAATCGCTATAATTGTGTTTAATATGTCTAATTGCCGTATTTTTGTTGAACTGTGTGCCTAAATGCTTTAAAATTGATCGATTCCCGTGTTTTGTTTGTTAAAATTGGGTTTAAATTGTTGTGTTGTGGTTTATTTGTGTTGGGTCTAGTGGGGTGAAATCTAAGTAACCCCGAATTGTGCCAAATAATGTAATTTGCCCAATGATGAAGCGTTTGACGTCATTCTTAAGGGCCAAGTCATCAAATGGCCAATTTTGGCCAAATCGAGGGAAGTTTGAGTACCCCAGAGGCATGGGTCTACCTTTAATTGAATAGTGTTTGTGTTTGATTTTTAATTCGGGGGCTGCAAGATTGATTTTGAAGCTTAGGGTTGAAAACTGTCCCGTTGGGCCATTTGGCGAGCTTCGTCGAGTTCGCCTAGTGGTTCGGTGGTTCGCCGTAGTCCCTCTCATATCGCCCTTAATATCAAATTGTAGTTGAGTTTGTTCTGTAACTTTTGGTGATGTGCATGAGCTCGCCGAGTTCACTCAACGACTCGTCAAAGGGTTTTCTTGATCGCCCTTTCTGTTTCCCTAACCTTAAAATACACTGTAACTTGTAGCTCACCGATTGCTGTCGGCAATTCCCTAAATTGCCATGAACATCACCAACCTGTCTTGATTCTGGAAAAATTTTGCAATGGTACTTTCGGTGTGCCCGATATGGCTCACCTAAGTGACTCGGTGACTCACCGACTTGTTCGGCGAGTCTTTTGGCACCTATATCTATGCAATATTTCTGGACCTTTTTCTAACATTATCCTATGTGTTTTGCAGGAATGGCTAGAATAAACTTGGATGATAGTGGCATGCCACCCCGAAAGCAAGCACGAGGGATGGTGATAAATGAGGAAGCAGTTACCTCCGAAGGGAGGCAAGGGAAAGGAAGAAGCGCCCATAGTTGAGACATCGAAGTACAGCTCCGGCAATGAAGGAGAGTCACATGATTCTCAAGCTTCATTCACTAAGCTTAAGGATGACCAGTCATTACATACCCGGTGAGCAGAGCTTCCTTCCAAAGCTCATCATGATCCATCTAGGATTCTAGAGACGACCCCTCCTTCTTCAGATTCAGTGACAACTCCAGCACAGATGGTGGTTCCAGCACCACCAGTTCAGGGTCCTCCTCCCGGGTTACTCAACCAGTTAAAGGCCGAGGGATTGAGAACCATCTTAGAAGAGAAAATATTGTCCACGAATGGTGTAGTGGACTGGCATCCAAATATATGGGACACTATTTGGTTCCATATATTCGATATTTTCACCAGGCCCTGTCGCCCATATATTCCCACCTAGGTGCTGGAGTTTTATGCTACTTATGGTGATCTGGTACCCCAAGGGAAGAAGAAGGCCAGTTCCTTCAGACTGGTAGAGTCTCTGATGGTCCGATGGAAGCAAGTGAGATGCAATAGCAACGAGATCAATACTATGTTTGAGAGAGCTACATACATTGAGCACGAGTACCAGAGTTTGATCACTACAAAGACTCTGGATGACATGAAGGGTTGCCTAGCCTCCTTGATCTCTTACACCACCCCAAGCTGGATTGAGGATGAAATGCCTATAGAGTAGAAGGACATGACCATAGCATCTTGGTATTGGTTTGGATTCATCAGCAGGATAGTCATGCCGTTGCAGAATGATACCATTCTCTGCCACCCAAATGTGGCCTATCTCGGGTCTATCATAGTAAAAAAGCCACTGAATTTGGGCTTGATATCGAGCAAGAGATGGCCATGAGGGCCAAGTAGCGCCAGACGTCTCTTCCCTTTCCAGTACTGATCACAGAGTTGTGATGTTGGGCAGGAGTTTCTCGTGATGAGAAGTGGGATTTTTAGGTTTCACCCACATCGTCCACCGACATACGACTCATAGAGGCTGAGTATGCACAAGATGAGGCTGATAGGAGGAGAGCGACTCTGGTGGATACATCCTTGGAGGTTGATATTGACACATTACCTACAGAGCCAGCCTTGCCTACTATGGCCTACGGGCCTTTAGGTACTTCTAGTTCCACTCTTTCCCAAACCCCAAGTTTGTCTGCTGCTCCCCTGCTACCTAGAGCTACTGCTTGTTCTACTGCCTCCAGAGATCCGATTACCCAGGCCAGGCTCCTCAAGATGGGGTACCTAGCCCATTCTACCGATCTGAGAGCTTTCCGGCTAAAGGTTGAGGTTCCCTGGATGATTGAGAGAGCTATTACTGCAACACTAACACCTCTCAGGGAGTCCATTGATGCTCTCATAGCGAGAGTTGAGGTTTATGAGAGAGGGCAAGGGTTACGGAGATGGTGAAAGCTTTGAAAGCCGATGTTTCTGAGGTGAGGAAGGATATGGACCATCTGAAGTCCACTGACTTCACTTCACTTTTTGGGACGGTGGAGATCCCAGATGATCCGAGTGTTGAAGTTCCATCTTGTTCTGAGGTACTTCCGGCTACCACCGGAAATAATACTAGGGCTGATATTATTGCTACTCAGTCTGAGGCCGAGACAGATGAGGAGCAACTTGAGGTGCGAGATGAGGCTTTTTATGAGGACTTGGCTGATGTAGAGGTTGTCATGTTCGAAACAGCTTGACAGGCCTCCTTGAGAGATACTTCTTTGGCAGTCTCCAGTAGAGCCAATGATGATGAGACCCCAAGCACTAATGCCCCGACAGATGGAGCGACTAAGATGCAGAAGTCACCCCAGGCTTAGCCTGGCAGGATTTTTCCCTCCCTCTCTATTATCTAGTGATACTTTGTTCTTGTTTTAGTTGCATTTAAGGATAACTGCTTCTTTTTGTTGGGTGGGGTGAGGTATTTCCATGCCTACCTCTTGTGATTTTAACTTGTTTGTGACTATTGGGATTATTTTTGTTGATATATATGTGTTTTGTTATTGAACTTGTGGATGTTTTAGCTTGTGGCCCATTGTTTTGACTGAAAATGGTTTGGAACCTAATTTCAAATTTTTGCAGACTTTTTTGTGTGTGATTGTGGTTGTTGTTGTGAAAATTTGAGTGTCAGTTGTGATCAATACCGATGACTTGACTGATATGAATGTGTGGCTACGATGAGGCAAACAAAGTTGCATAGACAATATGTGAACTTTTAGCATCTCGTTGTGACTAGCCGGTGTTCGAATTAGTCTCTTGTGATGAACATTGCATGCTAGCTAGAAGATGTGGAATCTTGTTCGATGTTGGTACCAAAGCCTTGACTGATGAGATAACTTTGAACATTGTGTGTGATGACACCTAGAATTTTCCCCATTGGTCCGGTTGATTGAGTGATGCAAGCACTTGATATGATCTTAGGCAACCATTGGGAACAATGAAAACAATTTGACAATATACCTCTTTTGTGGTGAACATTGTGAGATGTGTGAACTTTTCTTGTCACCTTTTGAGCCTTACCCTTTTTCTTGGAAGAAACTTGACCAAATTGCGACCTCTCTTTGTCCATTCATCCATAACTCTCATGAAGTATGTTTTGTTTGAATAGTCAACTTAGGTCAAAAGTCTAAGTTAGGAGTGTGGTGAAAAGAGAACGAAAGTCAAGAAGTGTGAAAAATCCCCCTTTGTGTGATTGATTTGAAAATGATGAAACCCATCCATGTAAAAAAGGAAAAGAGAAAAGAGAAGAGGAATTGAAAACGAAGAAAGAAAAGAAAAAGACCAAAAAAATTGTGAAATAAAGTAGTGAAAATTGCAAAAGAAATGGGATATCCGGTGGTTCATATGAAGTTTAATAATGGGGTGGATTATGAGCATGTTTGAAATGATTTAGAAAAGAAAGAAACTGATGTTCAGACCATCCTTCATGAAGGTAGAAGCCACCAAGCCTAAATGACCATACCTTTGCACTCAGCCCTGTTACAAGCCTTGAAAAGGCCTTTGTAATCTTGAGTGAGCTGAAACGAATGTTGATTGGAAAATATGGGAAAATATATGGGTGAAGTCATGCATGTGTTTATCTTTGTGAGTGTGAGAGTTGTATGTGATTACGGGATTTTAAATTGTTGAGAAAATTTGTGTGAATATGGAATCATCTTTGGTGTGAGGGCATTTGAGTACCTTTGTTGAGCTTGAACTTGCATTTGATGCAAGTATTGTGAACTTGAGCATCTTTGATAATGGTGAGTCACAATTTGAACCTTTGAGTGCACAGTTGATCATTGTTTGAGTAATTTGAACCTTGTGTGCATTTAGGTTGAGTCTTATGCAACACTATTTGTAGACATCCTTATTGAACTGCAGATCTTGAGTTTTACTTGCGGACAATCAAAAGTTTAAGTTGGGGTGTTGATGAGTCCAAGATTTGGACTTATTTAGGGCTTTGTTTTGGTAGTTTTAGTGTCCTCAAATGCCTAATTTGTGCTATAAACTGATGTTAAAGCCTTGATTTTCAGGTACGTGGACTAAGGAGCAAAGTAAAGACACTAACAGGAAAAAAGGAACAAAACAAGTTGAAGAAGTGGAGAAAAGCAATCTTGGTTATCGCCAAGACCACTCGGCGAACTGCCAAGTGGCTCTTCAGACCGCCCAAAGTTCCAGTGTGCCAGCCCAGAAGAAAGAAACCAAGTCGGCGACAAAAAAGGGGAAATCCGCGAATCGCCGATCAGTTCCGCAATGACAAGATGGATCTCCCAAACTTATAGGACTTGAGGATGCTGAGAACCAATGCATAACGATGATAGAAGAAAGCCAATGGTGTGTCGCCAAACTACTCAGCGACCCCGACTTACCTCACTGAATGGCCTTTCATGGATAATTTTTGGGAAACTATAAAGGAAATTCTAAATGTAATTTTAAGGAGCTCTTACACAGTCCTCTCCTAGATACTAAAATTCCCATTCTAGAGTTAGAGTTTTCTCTAGATTTTTGAGTTTGAATTGTACAATTTTGGAGGATTTTGCATGTGGGTTACTAATTTTATTCAATTTGGACCATTGTAAAGGTTTGGATACTCTTACCCATATGATGGCTTATGCATTTGGTAACAGTTTTTCTATTTTATGATGTGTGGATAAAATTCCAATTCTTGGGGTGTGATTATGGGTTGAATTAGCTTATGGGTATTGCTTATTACTAATTTAAATGTTATATTGAAGTGGGTCTAATCACTAGCTATGTTTTTATTTATGAATTGTACTTGCAAATGCAGTTCTAACTTTATGTTCTTGGCTTGCTCGAGAGAGAGGTTTTGGAACCAAAGCTTTCGATTAATGGTTTATGGGTATTGGGTTTGTCTAGGTTCTGCTCGAAAGAGTGAATACTAAACCCTATCCTACCCATCTTTCTCGGGAGAGAGGATGTATTAAGGTTGTGGGTTGTTCTTATATGTTAAGCTTGTTGATGTTCAAGAGAAATCACTTGAACCGAAGTAGTTGTTCGAGAGAAAGCTATTTCACTCATAGACCAGACTACCCACTGATATTTAGCTAATTATTAGTAGTTTCAATTACCCATATAGAAATTTTTTCCTATAATTGATCACATCCCGAGAACTCATTTTTATATTATTATTTCAGTTTTGTATGATTGCTTTGTACCTGATAATTGCAAACCAATTTCCCCTATCCGACTTTTGTTGTCACTTCCTGTTTGACTTGTATTCATGTCTTTTTTGATAATTTCTATTCCTATTGCTGATTGGATCACATTTGTACTTCCTAATTGAATTTGAACACGTACCGCTCTATGTGGGTTCGACCCCAACTCTTTGTTGGGTTTTATACTGCTTAACGATCGTTTACACCTAGAATTGGATGAGGTGTGCTTGAAACATTAATCACCTATGAGGTTTGATGTTCTTCCGGATGTGTTGTTAGATGCTTTTTCGTTCTGTACTCATGTTGGTGATTCTATTATGGATAAGAGGATCTATAGAAAGTGTCATGTTTCCTTGTCCCATAGAGTTATTCTTGTTTACTTGGTAGACCTTGATATGCTAGATTTTGATATTATCCTTGGTATGGAATGGGTGCACTCGTGTTATGCTTCTTTCGATTGTAGAACTCGTGTGGTTAAGTTTCAGTTCCCGAATGAGCGTGTCGTACAGTGGAAATGGGGAAATTCTAAGTTCAATTCTACCCATCTAGCTCGAGAGAGTAGATAAAACAAGGTATTGGATTGTTTATCATGTTAAGCCTGTTGAGGTTCGAGAGAACTCACCTGAACCGTAATAGTTGTACGAGAGAAAACTATTACAGCTGTGGTCTAGCCTACCCACTAAGATCTAGAAACCCTTAGTTATCATGGGAGGGGGGGCAACCAAGTGGTTAGTAGGGATACCGAGGGACTCCATTTTATCATGGGAGGAGCTTATCGAGGAATTCTACATAAGGTTCTTACCACCCTCAAATGGTAAAATTATGTGACAACATCCAAAACTTCAAGCGAGTAGAAGGGGAAACGATTCATGAAACTTGGCCTAGGTTTCGAAAGTTGCTATTACATTGTCCTACTCATGGGCTTCCGAGTGACGTGATACTTCAATATATCTACCGGAGTTAAGAATCAGTGAACAAAGGAATAGCCAAACAGCTGGCTCTGAGAGGACTAATGTTACAATCATTTGAGGTAGCCTCGTCCCTTCTTAATGAAATGATAAAGATCAATCAGGCATGGTACACTCAAGATGACCAAGTTTCTCCCTTAAACTTTAGGATGACAAAATAGCAACTTGACAAGGAGAACGAGAGGGACGAGAATATTAGCAACATGATGTCCCAAATGGATTTGTTACAAAAACAAGTACTAGAGAAGGTTGGTGAAACCAAAGAAGTTAGAAGAGTGTTTAGACTTGAGGAGGGTTCTCACCCGAGCTACTTAAAGGAGTGTGGGAATCAAGGTTGGAACTTGCATAAAGAAGAAGTGTGGAGATGATATAATAAATATTGGACTGAACATAATGATTCTTGGAGGAAAGAAGAGAGTCATGAAGAGTACCACACATAACCAAGTGACAGTTCGAGATCAAAGGGTAGTTCGGGTAACCCACGAGTGGATGAATTGTTGTCACGTATCCTAGACAAGGTTGAAGGATCTAACGACATGCTTAAGGAGATGAAAACTGATTTCTCATCATTGAATAATAGAGTGAATTCTCACGCATATGCAATCAAAAAACCTGAGGATCAATTGAGTCAACTTTCAGCACAAATGGAACCTAAGGTATTTTAAAGGGGTGAGGCTAAGTGTGCAACAACTCTGAGGGCTTATGGTGACAAATATTTGGCGGTTGTAACTCGAAGTGGAAAGATAGCGGTTGGTAATGTGAGGGATAATAATGGGATGAATGCTCACTAAGAAGAAAATGATATCAATGAGGAAGAGAAGTTCGTTCAACCACTGGGGAGCGATATGCTCAAAGAGAAGGAGGAAAATCCTAAGCAAAGCCCCACAGGCGAGTTATAAAAAGATAAAGAAAAGGCTACCTCAACTCTAAAGATAGTGCAACCCCTACCCAAAATAGTTCCTCCATTTCCTCTATGTCTTAAAAAGAAAAATGAGGATTAAAAGTTCAGAAGATTTTTATCCTTGTTCAACACACTTTCTATAAATCTTTCATTAGTGGAAGCATTATGGGAGATGCCAGGATATGCAAAACTCATGAAAGAGTTGGTCATCAAGAAGAGAAGCATAGACTTCGAAACAATCAAAGTTTCTCATAATTGTAGTGCCATCATGACTACTGAGATTATTACAAAGAAAGAGGATCTTGGGGCTTTCACTATCCCATGCACCATTTTTGTGCTTCAATTTGCTAAAACTTTGTGTGAGTTTGGGGCAATTATAAATTTGATGTGCTACACAATCTTTAAAAAACTTGATCTGGGTGAACCAAAATCCACAACAATGCGGCTTCTTATGGTGGACCGGTCGATAAAAACACTATGTTGGAATACTATATAACATATTGATGAAGGTTGATTAATTGATCTTTACGGCTGATTTTGTTATTCTTGACTATGAGTTTGATGGTGAAGTTCCTATTATTTTGGGTTAGACCATTTTTGGCAACCGAAAGAGCTCTAGTGGATGTTCAAAGTGGGAAGTTGATATTCCAGGTAAATGAAGATGAGGTTACCTTCAATGTGTACAAATCAATGAAGCAACCTAGTAATATTCATGTAGTCTCAATGATTGATGTGATTTATGAAGCGGTGTCTGGTGTGAGCGAAATAATGTGTAGGGTTGAGCCTCTTGAGGCTGTTCTTTCGAATTATGATGAAACCGAAGTTAAAGGGTATGATGAAGTGGTGGCTGACCTATCGGGATTAGATGGATACTCAAGAAACCCATTCAAGCTAGACATTGATCTAAAGAATCAAGAGAGTCCTCCCGCTAAACCATCCATAAAGGAACCACCAAAGCTTGAGTTGAAAGTTCTCCCCGCTCATCTTCGGTATGCATTCTTGGGGGAAAATAATACCTTGCATGTTATCATTGCAACTGACGTGCTTGAATGGCAAATGGAATTGCTTCTTGAGGTGTTGAAAAGGTACATTAAAGCCATAGGATGGACTATCGCTGATATTGTAGGTATTCCATTCGGAAATTGCACAAACAAAATCTAGTTGGATAGCGAGTGCAAACCAAGTGTTGAGCATCAAAGATAACTAAACCCACCTATGCAAGTGGTGATGAAGAAAGATAGCATTTAATGTCTAGACGGAGGTGTAGTGTATCCTATTGCGGATAGCAAATGGGTGAGCCCAGTGCAATGCGTACCCAAAAAGGGAGGCATCACGGTGGTCCCAAATGAAAAAGGAGAAATTATCCCTATGAGGCCGATCACCGATTGGAGAGTATGCATGGATTATCGAAAGCTCAACTCTTGGACCGAGAAAGATCATTTTCCAATGTCGTTTATGGGTCAAATGCTTGATCGACCTGCAGGGTGTGGATGGTACTGTTTCTTGGATGGCTACTTCGGGTACAACCAAATCTCTATTGCACTGAAAGACCAAGAGAAAACCACTTTTACAAGACCATACGGGACTTTCACCTTCAAGAGGGTTCTTTTTGGATTATGCAATGCTCCAACGACATTTCAATGGTGCTTGCTTTCGATTTTCGCTGATATGGTGGAAGATTCAATGGAAGTGTTCATGGATAACTTTTCAGTTGTAGGTGACTCATTTGAGACATGTTTGGCTTATCTTGGACGGGTCCTTCAAAGGTGTGCAGAAACCAACTTGGTCCTTAATTGGGAAAAATTCCATTTCATGGTCAAATAAGGCACAGTCCTAGGTCACAAAGTGTCATAGAAGGAACTAGAGGTTGAAAAAGCAAAGATCAAGGTTATTGAGAAGTTACCACCACCTATATGTGTTAAAGCTATTCAGAGTTTTTTGGGGCATGCAGGGTTCTATAGAAGTTTTATCAAGGATTTTTCAAAAATTGCACACCCATTGTGTAAGCTATTGGAGAAAGAGGCGAAGTTTCTTTTTGATGATGCTTGCTCAAAAGCTTTTGAGTGTTATAAGGAAAAGCTAATCTCTACCCCAGTGATCATTAGCCCGGATTGGTCCGAACCATTTGAAGTGATGTGTGATATAAGTGGTACCTCGCTAGGAGTCGTATTAGGGCAAAAGCGCAACATGCTCTTTCATCTAATTTATTAAGCCAACAAAACGCTAAATGGAGCACAACATAACTACACAGTTACTGAACAAGAACTATTAGTTGTAGTTTATGCATTTGAGAAGTTCAGGAAATACTTGGTGGGTACTAATGTGATGGTTCATACTGATCATGCAGCATTACGGTATTTATTGGCAAAGAAAGAGGCTAAATCGAGGTTGATCAGGTGGGTCTTGTTGTTGCAATAGTTTCATTTTGAAGTAAAAGATCGAAATGGGTGTAAAAATCAAGCGACGTATCATTTATCATGGTTAGAAACCAATGTGATCAACCCCAAGGAAAGGGATATTATGGCTGAGTTCCCAGACGAAACAATGATAAGGCCAACTCAAAGCAACATCCCTTGGTATGTTTATCTTCCTAACCATATGGTATGTGGAATTATGCCGGAGGATTTGAACTCTTATATGCGGAAGAGGTTCTTGTTTGATATAAAAAAATACTTCTGGGATGAACCATATAAGTTTCTAGAATGTGCAGATTACCTCATTTGTCGATGTGTATCGGAAGAAGAAGTCAATGCCCTTCATAATGCGTGCCACACATCACATGTCGGTGGACATCACAGTGGGGTGCGGACAACAACAAAAGTGCTTCAAAATGGTTACTATTGGCCATCTCTATATCGAGACGCGCATGACTTTGTGAAACAATGCATCCATTTCCAAAAACAATGTGGGGTATCAAGAAAGCATGAATTGCCTCTCAATCCTCTCTTAGAAGTGGAGTTGTTTGTGTAACACCTCGTAGTTTAGTAGGTCATCTATGGTTAAGTTGAAGGCTACTGGTCAAGACTAGAGGGCATGAACTAAGGCAAGGGCCAAGGCTTCCCCAAGCTTGCCATGGCACTGCCTTGGACCACGAGAGACTTCACGGCTCGTGGTGGCCACCACAACTTGTGGGGCCACCTGTGGTGGTGAGGCAGTGAGCCCCTCAAGGCTGCCAAAGTTGCCCCCTCCACAAGAGCCACTTCACGGCCTGTGAAGGCCTAGATGGCTCGTGGGAGTGGCCATGGACATGCTTTCACCTCTTGGAAACCAAGACCTCAAGCCATAGCCATGGACCACTCCCAGTGGTCTTGACCACGGCTCGTGATCCCTGTCGTGGTGTCTGGCACCTTGCTTCCTAAGTAAGGGCAAAATGGGAAATTCTTAATTAAGTTAGTATTATGTGGGGTCATTTTGAATTGACTTTATACATGTATGTAAGTTATTTTAGCCCTTTAACTTCTCAAATTAAGTCATTATTTCCCTAGACCCAAATCAAATCCCCAAAAGCTCTTCTCTCAAGTATTTCTCTCTAAGCCTTAAAGAGGAAGATAGAGTTTGAAGATAGGTCAAGAAAGAGACTCCATTGTTTCAAGCTTTGTAAGTCTTTATAATTAAGGTATGTTAGCTTATTCATCCATGGATTCCCCTAGAATTCCGCAATTTGATGAAGAACTTCCCCAATTTAAGTTAGGGTTTCTTCAATATTGTGGGTTATGATATATGTTAATCCAATTGAGTGAATATTGATTGTTTATGATTGAATTAGAAGTGAATCATGATATTAAGATGAAATTACATGTTTTCTATGGCTAACCCTAGTCTAATTGATGAAATTGAAGTAATGTGGGTTTATGCCTTGTGAAGGGAAATTGAGGATTGATAGATGATCTTCTAGAATTGGTGATATGTATAGTAATTGTTCAATAATAGAAGCATGTGAACATGAATTGAATTAGAATGTAGTACATGTGATGGATCATGACTAGTAATGATTGAGATTGAGCCTTTATGATGATATATGACTAGAACTGCTTAAGAATAAAGCATGTGACTAGAATGTCTCGTGATCTAGATGAGTATGGTGATTGTAAGAAGTAAAGCTTTAAGAGTAAGGCTTGTAGTCATGAATGTTGATCACTATGGGCTTTGATAGTAAGGCTTGAAGTCATGAATGTAGATCACTAGGGCTTTGAGAGTAAGGCTAATATAATGAAGTATGTATGTTAATACTTAAAGAGTGAAGCTTGTATGATCTTGGTAGACTACTAGTAGAGTTTTTGTGGAAGGACATTACCCACATTACCTATATTATGAAAGTATGAGATTATGCATGTTCCTGTAGAACCTATATGAATGTTTTATGAACACTTGAGAATGAAGTGTCTAAAATTATGATATATAGTCTGTTGATTGAAAGGTTATTCTCATGAATACATAATGAACATCATGTGAAAGGTTTTCTCGCATAGAATGATTCTAGGTTGAAAGGTTTACTCAACTAAAATGAATCAAAGCATGTTAGAGAAGAATAGCTTGAAGTTGTGATATAAGATCCCTTCATGTATAGCTTGACTTGGTATGATAAGACCATTTCATGGTAGCCTAGGATTGAGGAATCATACTCTCCTAAGGGTAGCTTGACCTAGCATTATAGAGTGCCTTCATGGTAGCTTGAGTTAGTAGATCTCATAGTAGCGTAGGATTGAGGAATCATACTCTCCTAAGGGTAGCTTGAACTAACATGATAGAAGGCCTTCATCGTAGCATGACTTGGTTAGGCCAAGACCATTTTATGGTAGCTTTAAATTGAGGAATCGTACTCTCCGAAGGGTAGCTTGCACTAGCATCATAGAATGATTGCATGGTAGCATGAGTTAGGTGGGCCAAGCCTATTGCATGGTAGCGAGGATGGATAAATTGTACCCTTCCTTGTATAGCTTAGACTTGCATGATAGTATGATCTCCATGGTAGCTTCTCTTAGCATAATGTAGTTATGTTAGCTAGATGATTAACTTGGTCTATCCTAGTAGGGTGCTATTCCTTGGTAACCTTGAATTGATAACTTGTGATCATTCATGTGTGATGACTTTCCTTGTACTAAGAAGAGAAGTACCTCAAATAAATAGAGACAAATAGTAAGTAGGGACTAGTCCCCAACTAATGAGTTAATATGATAGCCTAAAGTGGTACTTAGTATGGGTAGGATTATGGGGTCTTATCCATGCATTGCACAAGTATGACTTGAATCTAATTATTAAGTGTTCTCTTATATGTTGTATGATTAGCTTGGATTGTTGGTGTAATTGCCTTCCATGATATGTTGACTAAAGGTGATAGTTCCCTTGTCTATATAAAGTAAGCTAAGGATGAGATCAAAGGATGGTAAGTATGATTATGATGACCTAAAAGTAATATTGAGTGTGAATGGGATTATTGGGTCTTATTATTGCATTTCACAAGTATAATTTAAGGTTACTTATGAAATGGTTCTCTTATGATATGAAGGTCTAATTAGTGACTATGTTATGAATATGTGGTATCTCCTATGCTATTGGATTATGCCTTATGTTGATAAATGATCATGTTATGACTATGTTGGAGATTATGCTTATGAATATGTTATTTTTTCTTATGCTTATAGCTTATGTCTTATGTTGGCTAACCCTTATGTTATGTTCTTATGAAGTTATGCTAGCTAACATATTTAGTACATTTTGTACTAATGCGTACTACATTCTTATCAAATGTAGGGTCCGTCGATCTTGAGTGCTATTCTTGAGGCTAGGTTTCTAGTAAAGCAAATGAGTTGAAGACTTGGTGAGTCCTCATAGGATCGAGGATGTGATCACCTTTCTCTTATGTCTTTCTTTTATATATTACACACGTGTATAGGATGCGTCCTAAATTTTTATTCAAAGTTTAGTTTAGATGGTTTGAGACAAAGTTTTATAGACTTCCGCTTGCTTTTATAAAGACTTCGATTCTAAAGAAAAGTTTGAAAATTTCTGCATTATTTCTATTGTTTTATGTTATGATATGCTAAGTGGCTTGTGTTTGGCCTTTAGCGATCTAGTACGCCTTGTCACATCTAGGGTGTACCTCTAGGTCGTGACAATTTGATGTTTGGGGTATAGATTTCATAGGGTCGTTTGTGAGTTCTTTCGGTCAGAAGTATATTTTAGTGGCAGCTGATTACGTGTAAAAGTGGGTCGAAGTAGTAGCCTTGCCCAACAATAAGAGCAAGAGTGTGGTGAAATTCTTGAAGCGATATATTTTTGCACGATTCGGCACCCCAAGAGCGATCATCACTGATGGGGGATCTCAGTTTTGCAACTGTATGTTCTCCTCATTGTTAAGCAAATATGGTGTAAAACACAAAGTTGCAACGCCATACCATCCGCAAACAAATGGTCAAGTGGAAGTTTCAAATCGGAAAATTAAAAGCAGTTTAACAAAAATGGTGAACATAAATCGGACGGATTGGTCTCACAAATTTGATGATGCTCTATGGGCATATCAGACTACGTTGAAAACACCAATTGGTATGTCACCATACCAGCTAGTGTTTAGAAAATCTTGTCATCTACCAATTTAGCTTGACCACAAAGCTTTATGGGCATTGAAGATGCTAAACCTGAATTGGGAAAAGGCTACAAAAGGGAGAGTAAACCAACTCCACAAATTGGAGGAATTCTGGTTGAGAACATATGAAAGTTCAGCCTTGTATAAGGACAAGATGAAGAGTTGGCACCAAGCCAAAATCCTTCAGCATGAATTCCAAGTTAGAGACTTTGTGTTGATCTTCAATTCTCGGTTGAGAGTGTTCCCGGTAAACTTAAGTCAAAGTGGTCAGGTCCATTTAAGGTAACCCAAGTGTTCACAAACGGGGCAATTGAAATTGAAGGAAAAGAGGGCTCAACTTTCACAGTGAATGGGCAGCGCCTAAAACTATATTTTGGAGAGTATCATGATATTTTGGTAATCGAAGTGGTGTATTTGGAAGATGCTTTAAAGCATTTTCATGTCGTGCCACGACGTTTAATAAGATGTTTCTTGGGAGGCAGTCCAAGCGTTAGTTGTTTTGAATAATGTGTGCTAAATGTGCAGGCATAGGTGATTTTGCGATGGCATGACCATTTCGACAGGCCGCCGAGCGGAGTCCGCGATCCCGACTTGGCTCGCCTTCTAGGCATCGAAGGTAGACTAGAGATTCTTGAATATTTGGTGAAGTATCCAGACCACTCGGGGATGCGCCAAAAATATTGGGTGAACCCGACTTTCACTACCCTTTGCATCATCCAGAAGGGTTGGTAATGCGGACTTCATGCAATTAGGCGGTAAGTCGAAGGGTTCGGCTTATCCCCATGACTTCGCCGACTGGCCCGTAGTGAAGAATCCTCCTAACCCTATTCTTGTCGTTTAGTGCTATCGTTTCTCTATTTTTATTTCGTGCTCGTTAATTTTTACATTTAGGACAATGTTGGTTGTTTTTGGTGGGGTAGGGACTTTATTAGGAATACCACATCTGGATATGTTTAAATGAATGAAGTTGTTCTCTTGCGAATTTGAGTGTCGGTTGTGGTCAATATCGATGACTTGAATAGTGCTCTCAAATGAACGACATAAATGTGCGGCTACGCTGAGGGCAAAACTGAGTTACATAGGCAATATGTGGACTTTTAGCATCTCATTATGACTAGCCAATTGTCGATTAAGTCTCTTGTGATGGACATTGCACGCTAGCTGGAAAGTGTGGAGTCTTGTTTGATAATCGTATCGAATACTTTGTGTGGTGAGGTTGTCTTGAAAGTTGTGCTTGTTGATACCTAAAATTTGTCATGTTAGTCTGATTGATTGAGTGAAGCAAACAATTCAAATGATCTTAGACATAAGTTTCGAAGAGTGAACCAAATTGATAATACCTCTTTGTGGCCACCTTGTGAGAATTGTGAACCTTCCTTGGCACCTTTTGAGCCTATCCTTTTTCTTTGGAAGAAACTTTAACAAATGTGACCTCTTTATCCCATCACACATAACCTTCATTAAATATTAGTTTGTTTGAATAGCCAACTTAGACCAAAAGCCTAAGTTGGGGTGTGGTGAAAAAGAAGGAAAGTCAAGAAGTGTGAAAAATTCCCCCAAAAAAAGAAGAAAACAAAAAGGTGAAAATGAAAAAGATTGAAAAAGATAAAAAGATGTGAAATAAAGTGTGTGAAAATGGCAAAACAAGTGGGGTATCCGGTGAGTCATGTTGAGATTAATAATGGAGTTGATTATGAGCATGTTTGAATGTGAAAGAAAAGGAGGAAAAATGCTTTTTCATACCATACTTCATGAAGGCAGAAGCCACTAAGCCAAAATGACCATACCTTTACACCCAGCCCCATTACAAGCGTTAAAAGACCTTTGTGATCTTGAGTGAGCTGAAACAAATGTTGATAGGAAAATAAGGGCAAGACTATGGGTGTAGTCATGCATGTGTTCATCTTTGTGAGTGTGAGAGTTGTAGGTGATTATGGGATCTTAAAGTGTTGAGATATTTGTGTGAATATAGAATCGTCGTTGTTGTGAGGGAATTTGAATACATCAATTTGAAACTTTGAGTGCACAATTGAACATTGTACGTGTAGTTTGACCCTTTTGTGTACATTTATACTGAGTCTTAAGCAGCACTGTAGGTAGACATCCTTATTGAACTAAATAATCTTGAGTTTTACTTGAGGACAAGCAAAAATTTAAGTTGGAGGTGTTGTTGAGTTCGAGATTTTGACTCATTTAGGGATTTTTTTTGATAGTTTAAGTGTCCTCACATGCCTAATTTATACTCTAAACTAATGTTAAAGTGTTGATATGCAGCTATGAAGGCTAAGGACCAAGGCAAGGACATTACTGGGCAAAGAAAGGAACAACAAAGCTGAAGAGTGCCGACCTCACTCAGTGATCTGCCGAGTGGCCTCCTTACTCACCGAAAGTTACAGTATGCCACTCCTGAGATGAGAGAAATTGGGCGAAGGAAAATCCCTATCGGCAACTCGCCGATTGGATTGGCGAAGAGGAGTTAGTCTGCGGATTCTTACAACAATCAATAATAATGCAAGCAACACAACAATCCAAAGTGGCAAACGGCGCATCGCGGAATCCATTGGCGATTCGATATAGACCGCCTAAAGTCACAGTGCGCAGAGGATGAAAACTCAAGACAAGAAGGCGATGGACAGGAGCGATTGGAGACTCACCGACCAGTAAGGGAAGCACGACTTACCTCACCGAATTACCCCAAAGGCCAAATTTTGAAAGGATATAAATTGATTTTTTGAAATGAGAGAAGGCATCCAAGCATTGTGAAAACTTAGTCTTAGAACGAAAGCACTATTCTTGTTTAATTTTGAAGCATTTTTCAAATAGATTTTTAATTAGGTCTTGCAATTGAAGCTACCTTGAATCATTTTAAAGGTTTGGAAATCAATACCCAACCATGGAAAATGTCATAGGTATTGAATTCTTACTTTTTATGATGACTAGCTAAAACCCCCATTCTTGGGGGTATGACCATATTATTAATTGTCTAATTTAGTTGATGGGTGTTAGTGATTATTGAGTTTATTACTATTTTGAAATGGGTTTGATCTATAGTTGTTGCTAAATTGATAAATTGGAATGTTTATTTTAATTGCACTTAGTGTTTTATTCTTGCTTGAGAGAGAGGTGTAAAGTCATGGCTATAAATTACTGCTTGTAATAATTTGGTTGTTGTGGGTTCCGCTCGACAGAATGAATTCTAAACTCAATTCTACCCATCTAGCTCAAGAGAGTAGATAAATTGAGGTATTGGATTGTTTATCGTGTTAATCTTATTGAGCTTCGAGAGAACTCACCTGAACCGTAATAGCTGTTCTAGAGAAAACTATTATAGTTGTGGTCCAACCTACCCACTAAGATTTAGAAACCCTTAGTAGTCACCGATCACCCGTTTACCAAAATTGACAAGAATCGGTCATACCCGCAAGTATCTTTTAATTACTTGATTGCTCCATTGTTGCTCGTGATTGTTTTAGTTGCTAATTGACAACCATTTCCCCCATATGACATTTGTTTCACCCTTTCAATTTGCTTAAGTGTCTTCAATAATCTGTATTCCTACAATTGATTGAATCACATTTTCAACTTCATAGTTGAATTTCAACTTATACCATTCCCTGTGGGTTCGACTCCAACTTACTAGTTGGGTTTATACTAGATTACGATCGCCTATGTAACACCCCGGAAATTCTATGACTTAAGTTAGAGCCTCACCTTATGAATAATGACTTAAAAATAGTTAAAATGATGTTTATAAACCTAAAATAATGTAATTGACTTGGTTTGGAAGAGTAAATAAACGTCAATAAATGACCACGACGTCCGGAAACTAGAGAAGAATGTGTTCTAGTGTGTCCTTAGGTTTTGGGCAGGTTTGGGAGTTTGTATGATGGTATAATCTGGTGAAAAGGTTTAAAATAGGTAAATAAATATTCCTAGGGTCAAAACGTTTGAATACGACTCCCCGGGGCCACCCTAAGGGACCCCGAGGAGGACCCCAACCTTAGCCAAGCAAACTGCCAAGGCAGCTTGCAAATTGCACTTAGAGAGGGAATAGAGGCGCGTCGCGCACTTGATCCCCCAAGGAGAAAAAAGTCAGTTCACGATGCGGTCGTGTTGCGGACTCTACTGTCTTGAAATTTAATTCCAAATATCCTCAGGGAACAGCTCCGCGTCGCAGACTTTTTCCGCGACGAAAATGCAGAAATTTAGAAATCTATTTTTACTTCATTAAGGAGTCCATTTAAGTGAGTGGTATTTAGGGTACTTTAGGGGATGTGTATATAATGATTTTTAAGTCAATTTACCTCACTTTTATCACTCAAACACAAAACCCCAAAGATCTAAACCTAAAGTTCCTCCTTCTCTATACTCTCTCTCTTCTCAAGAACTCCATTGAAGAAGATTGGAACTTCAAGAAGAAGACCAACTCTCCAAGGTTTGAACTCGGATTTTCGTGGTTAATTCGTCAATAAGGTATGGTAGCTTATCACTCTTGGGATTCCTTTCCCCAAGAGGCCCTTTCAAGATGAATTTCAAAATCTCTAATTTCTAGGTTTCAATCCAAAAACGTGGGTCTTCTGTCTAAAGTGAAATTGATGTTATAAACTGACTTTGATTGATGTTATATGAACAATTATGGATGAATTTATGTTGTATTGGTGGTTTCTTGAAGAATTCCCCATGAGACCCATGTTTCTCCTTCTTTTCCCAATTCTAACCCTAGTTTGTGTTGGATATTGATTGAAGGCTATGAATTGAATGTGATGTTATGTAATTCATGTTTGTATGATGATTCTACCCTAGGTTATGTATTATTTCTATGAAATTAGGGTTGAGTCTTTGAATGAAGCCTTGAAGGCTATGAAGGGAATATGTCAATTGCTTATATTGATGTTGATTATGTTATTACTTCATGAAATACCTTGTATTATGTATTGGTTAGGAATTGCTTGGTAATTGAAGTATGGATGTCCCACGAAGGGCAAGAAGGTATGAAGGTTGGTTCTTCTTTGAACTCAAGTATGAAAGGTGAATTACTTAGATTGTAATGATGTTATACCTAATGTGTTATTGTGGTGTTGATGACCTAGTTTCCTCATCCTTAACCCTCTACACTTGAATTAGCTATAAAGTATGTATGTATATTCTGGTATGATTGTTATATGATCGAAAGGTAGTTCTCATGATTGTAATGTAATCTAAAGTGAAAGGTTTACTCACTTGCTAAGTGTCTCTAAAGTGAAAGGATTGTTACTCACTTATGAACACATATGAGCTATTATGGTAAGATGTCTACATAAGGGTCTATTAAAGGCTAATGTGAACTTATGTGATGACTAAAGATGATTACAAAAGGGAATCAGATGCTTAGCACCGAAAGGGCATGCAAATGAGATGGGGGTCTCATGTTTAGTAAGTCCGGCTCCCCACATGGGTTTCCTCACGTTTAGCAAGTCCGGATTACCTACGGTATATGTTGTCTCATGAGATGGAAACCCCCACGTTTAGTAAGTTAGGGTTTCTAGAAGCAATCTCCTTGACCCTTAACTATGTGCCCACATAGGACTCTAGCTTAGTGGATCCACCTAGATAGCTATGTACGAATGGTTACACCTTAGGCAAGTGTTAACCCTCTCTTTTCGGTGTGGGAGTAGAACACCGAATTCCATGTAGCTCTCATGGTCTATGCCGGTTATTTCAATATTTCCCTAATGTAAAAGTAAATGAAGGTATGAAAGGTGTGAACTCTTACTAGGGCTTTCTTAAGGGTTTCTACATAGTGTAAGGGAGGGTATGGGACTTCTCTTGCACATTGCACTTGTGGGATCCTAAGAGATGGTCGTAGTAGTGTTCTCTTATGATTATGATTATTATGACTTATGTATATTGAAGCTATGTTATGTATGATCATTATGAATGTGGTAAGTTATGATGAAATATGATCTTATGAATGTATGCATGAAGTAGGTCGCTTAATGTGATACTTGGCTTTGAATATGGTTATGGGGTTCTATTCTTTGCATTGCGCTAGTATTGCTTGGGCTGTCTACATGTTGGGATGATATTATGTTGGTTTGGACTATGATACTTAATTTGTGTGCATATTGGATTTACTTGGCAAAAAGCATGTTTTGAATAAAATGTCCTTTTATGCATGTTTCAATGGTTTTTATGCATAGTAGCCATACTTAGTACGTGTGTTGTACTAACCCATATCTTCTCCCTTTTCCCAAACATTTAGGTTCGGGCCGTTGAGGATTCAAGTTCACTTCTCAGGAAACTTGGAGTTGCTTCCCCAAGTTGGTGAGTCCTCAAGTCCGAGGACAAGACCCTATGATCTAGCTTCTATGTTTAGTTCTTTGCTTATGTTGAAAGACATTGTTGTACTTCCTATTTGCAAGACTTATTATTGATGTAAGGGCTAAGTCCCATTTTCGATACTTATATGTCTAGATGGTGCATTGTGACGAAGTTAAATTCTATTTTTCATATATGAAGTGAAGTTGAACTTCCAAAGTAAAAGTTTTAAATGTTCCGCAATTTTATTCTATGATACAGGTTATGACGAATGCTAAGGGCTTGTATAAGACCTCTTCGAGGTCAAATACTCCGGTAACGACTAGGGGGTGCTTTCGGGTCGTTACAGCCTACACCTAGTATTGGATGAGGTGTAGTTGAGCATTATCACTGGGCACCCAAGATCCTCTAGTAACCCTAAAACCACAACCTGACTAACGGACCGTTGGTCACACCACATTATGTGGTCGGGGGGCCGTGGTTCAAAGGCCCAGAATTCAGCTTCTGACCATGAACGAAGGCCGTGCAGGATGGCCCGTCGTCCTGACCACGACCTGTCAATAGTGGCAGTTGGTGGTGGGCTGGCAGTTATTATTAGGGGCAGTTGGGTCTTTTCCTAATTATTTTACTCCTATACTATGTCGTTTTACCCTTCACCATGACCTATATATAAGTGATTTCAACCCCCCAAATTAGTTCATTCACTTCATTCTCTTCAAATTCACCAAAAAGAAGAACTCTCCAATAATTCTTTCTCTAGAAAGCTTGAAGAAGAAGGATTAAACCTAGGATTTCAAGTCAAGTCTCAATTCCTCCATTGAAGATTAGCAATTGGCTTCAAGGTATGCTAGTTTTCATCCATGGATTCCTTCCATTCATGGAGTTCCCAAATTCATCTATTTTCAAAGTTAGAAATCGCCAATTGAGTTAGGGTTTTCTTCAATTGTCATGGGTTCTCTTCATTATCGATTGAAATGATTGAATTGTGATTTCTTATGCGTGAATTGATGAAATACTATGATTTTATGATGATTCCCCCATGAACCCATGTAATCTCCATGTTTTCAAGCTATGATCATATGATGTGGGATTTCGATTATGAAGGAAGAGTTTTATAAAATTAAGCATATATTGATAGAATTTCATGAATTTACAATGAAATCCATATCTAACCGATGTTTTCTAAATGTTGATGATTGAAAGTGGATTTTGAACCTTGCAAGGTAAATTATGGAATTATGTATGTTCTTATAAAATCTATGCAAACATTTTAAGCATGTTTTGCGAGTAAAGTTTCAATGATGATGATGATGTGTTATTGAAAGTATTTTCTCATATACACATAAAAATAAGATGTGAAAGGTTTTCTCACATAATAAAGGATTTTAAGGTTGAAAGGTCTTCTCACCTAATTGAATCAAAGATTAAGAGCTATCCTATTGAAAACCTAGCTGGGATTGGTTATTGTATGATACCTTTCCATGGATGATGACTTAGCTTGGATTGTCAAGATGACGTGCCCTTCCATGGATAATAAGAACAAGTATGAAATTACTATTATATGGGATTTATGCTTAGCACCGAGAAGATATTGAGATGGAAGCTCTCCCATTAGTAAAGGACGGGTTTCTAGAAGCAATCTCGTTATACCTTACCTATGTTCCCCCATAGAATGATTGTCAAGATAGACATTAGCTAGTGGATCCACTTAAGCTAGAAGTTATGGTCCTTATCTTGGTACGTAGGACAACCCTTTTCGGCGTAGGAGACACCGGGGGATCATTTTATAGCTCACATGGTCTCTATGTCAGTTAGGCTACTTCCCACTTAATAATGAACTAAGGTTACTTCAAGAAATATATCGTATGTGTTCAAAGATTTTAATGATGTTAGCTTGCATTGACCATGATTTATGACTTATGTTTTCTAACCCTTTTTTATATCATATTTTAGCTTGGTCAATTGCATGTCACGAAATGTCCTCTTTTAGCATGATTTAAATGTTTTATGTATAGCTATCATACTTGATACATTGTTTTGTACTAACACATACTCTTTCCTACATCTCCCCAAATGTAGGGTACGACAGTCAAGTTTCTCAATTTCGTGGCTAGTGGTTAATTTTGAGGTTTCCGAGTTTTAGTGAGTCCTCATGCTTCGAGGAAGGATTTTCATTATCTTAGTTTCTTTCATGTATTTTCAATTTTGGACATGATGTATGGGCTAGGCGCAATTTCATTCTATTGTACTTGATGGCTATTGAGACAAAGTGTTTTAGACTTCCGCTTTTCTTTTATAAAACTATTAGACTTGGACTATATTTTTACTCCTTTTATTCTATTTCTTAAGTTATGAAAGCTAAGTGGCTTGTATGGGGTTTTTCGGGATCCTATATGCCATGTTACATCTAGGGGGTACACTTGGGTCGTGACATAAATGCAAGAGATAATACACAAATTTTGAGAGGGAACCCAAATCTTCATACCTTGTGTACTACCTTATGAGGGTGTGCAACCATCTTGGCAACATGAGCCTATACCATTTTTTGTTAGACACATTGAACCGTCTTGAACAAAATATGACCCTACTTTCTCACATATAATTCCTTTTCTAAGCAATGGTTTGTTCAAATAGAAAACTTAGGCCAAAACTCTAAGTTGGGGGTGTGGGAAGGAAGGGAGAAAGAAAGCCATGTTTAAAAAAAAGTGAAGCTCAACTTTGATGTTCGTAGAAAAAAGAAGTAGGATCCCCTACATATTAAAAAAAGAGCCAAATCATGAAAATGGTTTGAAAAAAGAATGTCTTGATGAAATAAAAGGGATTTGCTATGACTTGAATAAAGAATTTTGGATTGAGTCTCCAAATCAACAGTATGAAAAGAACTTGAGAAGAGGTGAAGATGAGTACAACAATGCTTTGAAAAGGTAAAGTCACAGAGCCAAAATAGTTCATACCTTTACCCTCAGCCCTGTTATAAACCTGAAAAGACCTTTAGATCTTCCTAAAACCGGGTCGTGTGATGATTGGAAAATATGGGCAAACTTATGGGATGAGACTTGCATGTATTTCTCTTTCGGAGAGTGAGTATTTGTAGTGATTCCTAACTTCTTTGTTGATGTGCTTTGTGAGAGCATCAAATCATTTTTGTTATGAGGGCACTTGAATGCTTTTGTTGAAGCATGATTTTACATTATAAGTAAGTATGAGGGAGCTTGAACTTGGATTGATAGTGATTAATAATAATTTGAATCTTCTTGAGCATAATTGAGAATTTTCACATACTTGATATAAGTTTTGTGAGAGCATTTGCATATTAACTCAGAATTAGCACTGTTGTGGAGATCCTTGTTGAACTAATAGCGTTCTTTATTTACTTGAGGATACACAAAAGTTTAGTTTGAGATTTTGACTCATGTGAGTCCTTTAATTTTAGTTCAACAAATAGCGTCATCAAGACCTATTTATGTCCATATCTGATGTTAAATTGATTTTTTGTATCTATGAAGGCTCAACGACGAGGCAAAGATGAAATCACACAAGAAAGGCCGAAAATTTCTAAAAAAGAGTGAAAACCCCAAGCTAAGGATCACCGAAGGTTGTAGTTGGCAAATCTCCAACTATGCCTGAACGCCACAAAATTCTATAGTGTTTGATGCTAAAATGTCAAGGTAAGTCGATGAAGGAATAAAGTTCACCAATTTAGAGTCAAACATCGGAAGCCTAAAGCCAAGAAAGGGTGAGCTGAAGAACAAGACAACAATCCGCCGATCAAGTAGGCGAGCCCGACTAATGTCACCGAACAGGTCACGTATGGGATTTCAAACTAATTTTTGATGAAATTATAAATAACCAAAGGAGAGAGAAAATATATTTTTTATCCTTTAATTGTTGGGAAAACAGACTATTGAATATATTTAGGAACTTTACCTTTTTCATATCTTTTGAGTTTTGGGTTTTTGAATAATTTTGTATTTGACAATTGAGGTTTCAATTCTAAGTGTGTGTTGAAGATTATTACTTATTATCGACACTTTGATGACTGAAAACATAATTGGTAAAATTTCTTTCACTTTTATGATTCTGGGATAAAACCTCAACTCTAGGCGTATGATTATGGAGTTGGTTTTTATCTAATTTAGTGGGTCTAGTGTCTTGTTAGGTTTTTTTATATTTATTCATGGATTTAAGTTTGTTAGCATAGGTTCAACTTATAGGCTAAGGTTGCAAACCTAATCCTAGCTTAGATCTTTGATTGATTCTTGAAAGAGATTAATTAAAGTGGGTAAATAGATAATACTCCCAAATTGGATTTGATTGATGTAGTTTGCTCAAAAGAGAAATTATAATTTCATTTTTAATCGTGAAATATGCTCGAAAGAGAGATTTTGTAAGGTATTGGGTTGATTTATATCTTTACATAGATGGGACAAAAAGGGTATTATGTGATATGACACCTTGAAATCGATAGAAGATAAGTATCGTTTATGATTACATAGCCTATCAATGATTATCTAGCATTCTTAAGCAAGCACTTGTACCCCTATTTGACATTGATACTGACTCCCACACCCCTAGATCATCTTTTACTTGTTTAAACCATGTTTTTTTAATTGTAATAATTTATTTATTTTAAATTCTTGGAATCATGTACCCATTTGTCCTAATTGCTACAATGAATTAGTTTGCATCTTAATTTCCTTATTGAATTCTTCGATTTAGATCACTCCCTATGGGATTCAACCCCGACTCTATTTTTGGTTATTTATATTGCTAGTGGTTGATTACCTTTTAAATTTTATATATGAGTAATTTGAGTGTTATCACCTAATACAAACTTACTCATTCTTACCCGAGTATTGGCAACCATAGTCGGAGTATACTTAGCCAATTTAGTAAACTTCGAAGAATACTCTTTCACAATCATGTTCTGTTGACAAATATTGATGAACTCAAGCACCTTCACCTCTCTCATCTCAAGAGGAAAGAAAAAGATCAACAAAAATCCCTTTGAATTTCTCCCAATCAAGAGGACCCCCATCAATAGCCCTCTCTTCCTTCCATTGTTTGAACCAAACTTGAGCAACATCCTTAAGTTGATAAGTGATAAATTCCTCCTTTTCCATTGGAGACACTTTCATAATTTCAACTATCTTATACAACTCATCAATATACTCTTGAGAATTTTCATCCACTTTCGACCCATGAAACTCCGCAGGATTCCTCCTACTGTAGTCCCTTACCCTTATCACCGTCGTACCCCCATTTGGGTTCATGGGAGAAATGACCTCTCCATTACCTTGGGTTGTCATAGCTTGAGCCAACACTTGAAAAGTGGCTCAAAATTCGACATGAGTCACTTGCTCAGCCAAATGGTCAATCGGGGTTTGAGTAACCTCAGGCTCCACATCATTAGCCACTTTCCTGCTCACATAAGGCCTTTGAAGATCCATATACTAAAAAGCATCAAAAAAGAGTTACGGGAAAAACCTTTATAGTGATGAACTCTATTGCACGACTTTAGAGTAGTGAAAGAAGTGAAGTTTCCTAAACTCCTTGTATCCTCCTATTCATATATTTGGTGAGATTAACACTCATGAACAAGACTCTACTTAACCCAGCTCCTCAGACATCCTAAGACCTTTCTAAAACCATGTACAATGAATACCACATTTTTCACGACCCAAAGTATACCCTAGACGTGACATGAAGTATAGAACCCCGAGAGGCCCTATACAAGCCACTTGACATACATCATACATAAGGAATTATAATATTAGATATTGAAAACAATAATCGTCTAATATCATGAAAGAGTTTCAAACATAAGTGCAAAAATCCAACTATGTCTTGACAAGACATTTTAAAACCAACATCAGAGTGGTTGGGACGTAACTTATACACCATGTACAAGGCTGAAAATGAAAGACAACATAAGAAATAAAATGCTTCATGATTGTCCCCTCGAAGTATGAGGACTCACCAATCCACTAAACTAGGATAGCAATCTGAACTAGCCACGAGCGAAAAGAGAAGTGTTGTACCCTATATTATAAAATAGTATAGGCACAATTATGCATTAGTACATGGAATGTAGTAAGTATGGAGAAATATGTATAAACATAAACATGGTCATTTCAGAAATTTAAACATGATATGCATGACCAAGCGAAAAAATTGTTAAAGCCTTTAAGGGAAATCATATATCATGCATTAATCAAAGACATAATTAAAGCTTTCAAGGAAAAGTCATAATTCTTTTGTGGGATATTAGCTTTAACTAACAATAGACTATGTGAGTTATAACATAGAATCCGGTGTAACTCCCACACTGAGAAGAGAGATTCTACTTGCCAAGGTATAACTTTGTATCATATCATAAAGGCTATGTCAAATCCACTACCTAGGTCATTTAAGATAATCCTATAGGGTCATATAGTTTGGAACTATAGATTGCTACTAGAGACAACCGTATTTGAGCCTCTACCTCAAAGTTTTGTCGGTGCAAAATTAAATACCAACAAAATAGATAAAATTAATTATCAAAGCATAAAATTCGAAATGGAAATAATCACCATACCATTCAAAATCTTAAAAACGTATAAGAGTAGCTCTTTTAAATCATGATTCATACATATGTGATAAGGATTTTCACAACCATGATTTCATAATATGTGAGAAAACATTTAACAATTCATTGATACTTATCTCAAAAGCATCCTTAGTTCATAAAATATCATTTTCATCAAATATGCATCACTTTCATAAATCATCATTCATAAGTTCATACGTTTTCTTAATAAATTCACAGTGATGATCAATTATAATGCACAGGTCCATATGAAATCAATTGAAAATCATGTAATTGAATCATATCATGCATAATATAATTGGAAATCAAACAATTGAATCAGAACAAAGAGGACCCATGGAGATTTCCATGCAACCCTAATCAAATTGGGTAAGAAATTGAATTGGAGAATGAGATTCTTTGGGGACCCAATAGATGAATGAAATCCATTAGTGGATTCCCACATACCTTGATATCAAACCATAGCAAATCAAGAGAAAGAGAAGAACTTGAAGCTTGAAGCCATAGCTTTTCTTCCTTGAGCTTGAGAGTGAATTGGAGAGAATGAACTTGGATGGGAATTGAGAATTTGAGAGAATGAGAGGGTTTGGGTAGTTTTAGGAATTGAAAGGTAGTTATAAGACTTAGAAATATGCCCAAAACGATTTAGTATAGGTATTAGTTTCATCGCAAAAGAACCAAATAACCTTAAGAAATACCTGTCAGACAGGACCTACGATTTGTAGGACTTTCTAGGGCTTGTACTAGTCAACCGTAGAACAAACTTCAGAAACCCAAAAAATAATCCAAATTCCATGAGACCCTTCTGCGATCTGTCATTCCTTCTATGGTACGTAGAACCTATGTTCAAGTACAAATTTCACTAAGTATGGATTACTGCTATGGATCCAACCTATGACACATAGAACTCATCCTTTTCACTCATAGGTCAAACATAAGAGACTTAAAATTTCAAAAACTCAACCTAAGCTCTACCATTTTCCTTTTATAGCTTGTAGAACTTCCTATGGTCCGTAGATAGGACTCGTAACTCACTACTTTAGTGACAAAATTGAACCTTTCTTTTCGAATACGACTTTCCACACTATAGGAAAACTATGAATTACATGGGGATTTTCCTAGGGATTAGTATGAAAATCCACATGAAACTTATTTTTCTAAAAATTTTCGTACTACTCCCTAGGAAAATCTCCATGTAATTCACCATTTTCTTGTAGTACCAATTTCTGAGGTGCTACATCAAGCAATAAAATCTGTAAATTAGCCAATTGTTGCATAGATTTTACCATTTCAATTTTTCAGCCTCTACATAACTCAAATGGCTTATAGACTTATGACTTAAAAGAATTTTCCACAACATTTAAGTTACTTGGATGGTATAGAATGCTCACATCATAATATTTTAGCAATTCTAACCACCTTCTCTACCTTAAATTCAACTCTTTTAACTAAACAAGTAATTGAGACTCTTATGATCCATGAAGATATAAATGTGTACCACATAAAAGTAGTGCATCATATCCTCAATGCAAACACTACAATTGCAAATTCTTAGATCATGGGTAGGTGATTCTAGTCGTGCTTCCTCAACTGTGTAGAAGCATAGGCAATAACCTTGCCATGATGCATCTAAACACAACCCAACCCAACTTTGGAAGCATCAGAATAAGCAACATAACCCTATATACCCTTAGGAAGGGTCAAGACAGGTGCTGAAGTTAATTTATCCTTTAATTTGTAGAAATGTTTATTACAGGCCTCTAACAACTAAAACTTAACTGTTTTATGAGTCAACTTCGTCAACAATACGGAGATAATAGAGAAACATTCCACAAATATGTGATAATATCCCGCTAAACATAAAAATCTACCAACCTTTATAGGATTCATAGGTATGGGCCAACTCTTTATAGCTCTTATTTTCTAGCTATAAACCCTTATACCTTCATCTATAATTATATGACCATGAAAAGCTATAGATGTAAGCCAAATTCACTTTTAAAAAACTTAGTGTACACCCTTTGCTCTTAGAGAGTCTGTAGCACAACTCTTAGGTCATGCTCGGCCTCTTATTGCAAATAAATCAAGATGTAGTGAATGAAGATGATCACAAACACATAAAGAAAGGGCTTAAATTACATGTTAATCATATCCATAAAGGTTTTTGGTGCATCGGTAAGCCCAAATGAGATCACCAGAAACTCATAATGTCCATATCAGGTCGTGAAAGTAGTTTTATGGACATCTACTTGTCTAACTCGTAACTGGTGGTGTCTTGACATCAAATCAATTTTGGAAAAACATCTAGCTCCCTACAACTAGTCAAATAAATCATAAATCGTGAGGAGCGGATACTTATTCTTAATCGTTACTTTGTTCAGATTTCTATAGTTAATACAAATTCATAAAGATTTATATTTTTTTCATACAAACATGACTAGTTCAACCCTCTGTTTTATTTTAGGCCGTATGAAACATTTCTCGAGCAAATCTTTCCATTTCTCCTTCAACTTTCTCAGCTTTGCTAGAGCCATTTTATAAGAAGGTATTGATATTGGCAGAGTACTTTGGAGTAGATCAATGTCAAAATATATTTCCCTTTTATGAAGGACTCCATGTACACCATGTGGGAAAACTCCTGGAAACCACTTAAAACAAAAATAAATTTAAGAATTGCATGTTCGCTTTCTAGGTATCTAACCTAAACAAAATGAAATATAGCCTTTAGATATCAACTTATGGACTCTAAGGTATGAAATAAACTTACCTTTAGGCATAGCAACATTACACTTCCATTATAGGACCAACTCATCTGGAAATTGAAATCAACATTACTATAACATGCTACTATCCATTTCATGCCCAAAATAACATAAAAATCAACCATATCAAGTGATGAGTCCACAATGCGGACTCATTTAGGGCTCCATTTTAATAGAGTTAATGTCCTCAAATGCATATTTTGTCTCAATAACTGATGTAAATTCTTAAGTTTCAGGTATTTGAAATTTGAGGCAAGGCTTGGCCACTACTTGGCAAAAAGGAACAAAATGGCTAAAAAGACGGAGAAAAGAAGGCCTGAGGATCGCCTAATGCAATCGATAAGTCACTGAATGGCCTTAACCTCGCTCAAAGTTCCATTGTGCTGAGCCCTGAAGGGAAATATCAAGTCGGCGATGAAAAGGAGCCGTCGGCGTGTCATTGAACAGTTCCATGAAGCAGTACTATATCGCCCAATGATCTAGAACACGAAGATGTTGAAGGCAAAAGCTGAAAGGCGATGAAGCAGACCAAAGGGCAGATCGCCGAATGCATCGGCGATCCAACTAACTGCGCCGAGTGAACCTTCGTAACACATTTTTTGACAACTATAAATAATAGTTTAAATTTGTATCTTAATATGCAATTTCAGATACAACAATTTTATTTTCTAAGTTTTCAAGTAGAGAACATTTTTGCTTAGCTTTAGAAGATTTGAAGACTTCCAATTCCAAGAAATTTGAAGTGGGTGTTGAAGATTCTTCATCTTAGACTTGTTTAAAGTGAATATAAATCATACCAAGTTGATGTTACTTTGATTTGGTATCATTTTCTTCCTTTTTTCTATGTCTAGCTAAAACCCAATTCTTGGGGTGTGATTTTGTGAATATGGGTTAAATTTCCTGTTGGGTATTGCTTATTGTTAGTCTATTTGCTGTTTAAATGTGATTTCGTTTAGTAGTTGTGTTTGAACTTAATGGGATTGTAGTTGCAAATACAATTTCATCTTAGTGTTTTTGGGTAGCTCGAGAGAGAGGATTTAAAACTAAGACTACTTAATCGATAGCCGGTGGTTATTGGGTCATCGTGGGTTCAACTCAAGAGTGTGAATCCTAGGCTTTTTCACACACATTCAGCTCGAGAGAGTGAATGGGTTAAGGTGGAGGTTGTGCTTAAAAGTGGCAACTCGATGTTAGAGAGAAACTGAGTTGATTCAAGGTAAGTTGCTCAAGAGAGAATTTACCCCCACTAAAGTCTAACCTAGTTACAAATGTTCAACAATTGACTATTAGTAGCATTTACCCGATTGTGTAGTTTATCCCATATTCCTATCACATCCCAACAATCTCGTCTCCTATATTCGCATCTTTTTGTTTCACTGTTTTTGTTCATTAATTGAATACAAACTCCCCCATTGATAATTGACATTTGTGTCAACCCCTTAATTTATCATGTTTCTACTCGATAAAGTTTTTAGCTATGGTTAACTCTAGCATACTCGCACTTAACTCTTAATTCTCAGAAACCGCTTCCTTGGGACTCAACCCCAACCCATTCGATTGGGTTATATTACTATTGTACTATCGTAGATACTTGAATCGGAAATTGTGTCTTGATTACACAAACATCATCAAGCTCTTTTAGATCAACTCGGGTAAATCTACTACATACCAACACTACACTGTTTCAATAAACCCTGCTACCTAATATAGACTCACAAACAAGAGTAGAAATGATAGATGGTTAAAATAATAATTCAAGAAATATTTCAAACTGACTTGCAACCAATAGAGTAACATAAAAGAGGGTAGAAGCAGGATCCCTGTACTCTTTTTTCCTATTTTCTTTATTCTTTCATGTTGAGCTTTAGAAAGCCACTGGGAGGGAGAATGAACGATCGACTGCTAAAGATCTTGAATAAAGCATTGATAGCTTTGCAGAGGAGAAAAACTTTGATTCTTCTTGAATGTGTTCCTTGCATGTTGAGGTGAACAGGGGCGGTACCAACTACGACTAGAAAGCGGTCACTCCTGTTAATGAATACCATTCATGGTTGTCTATGTTAGTAACATAGTCATAACAACTTTGTTTTACTGCTTGAGGTGGTGATAACTTTTATATATTTGCTTTATTATAAGCTTGCATAGTGCTCTATCAAGAAAAAAAATATACTCCCTCCGTTTCACAAAAAATGACCTCCTTTCCTTTTTAGTTAGTTTCAAAAAGAATGACCTCTTCCCTTTTTTGGTAACATTTTACTTTTTGCTTTCCACGTGGCATGTTTAAGACCATAAGATTAAGGGTAATTTTGTACATTTGACATAACTTTAATTTAGGATCACAAGATTCAAAAGTCTTCTTTATTTACTTAAACTCCGTGCCAAGTCAAACCAGGTCATTCTTTGTGAAACGGAGGGAGTAATATTTAAGAATAATTAATCAATGTACCTATGACAATGTCAAATGATACCTCCTAGTCCTGGTGACCACCCATTGCATAAAACAAAATTTACGTCCCTTCAACCAGATGACTCTCCCACTCTACACCTTCCACTTCCTGAACTGGATTGAGGACCGAGTCTTGGAGGGAAAACTTGATGAAGCTAATGATGATTCTGTTTGCTGAATCATACAACCTCTCTCTCTCTATAATAAGATAGTACCACCTAATATGCCCTAAATTACCACACATATAAAATACTTTTATCCCCTGATGACATGGTCCAGGATGTGCCCTTCTCAACTAAGCACAATGCAGCAATGGTTGTCTTCCCTACTCTGAATGCTCAAGTCGTTGCAGAGAGACTGAACTCTAATCTCTCATAAAAACCTGTAACACGGATGGAGCACTCTCTACAGGTCTAGACAATTGTCTGGATGAAAAAGCCTCGTGGTCCCCTTGAGGTTCACTTAGAAAACCACAGTCTTAGCTCTCTTCCTCTGTTTCTACTCTCTACGAGTATCTCGTAGCTGATGAAACGAATCCTTCTCCTTTTGGGCAAGAGCCTGCTTTTGTGCAATATTTGTATCAGTCTCAGTAGACACTCCTAAGCATTTATGAGCCACATAAGACCCTAAACATAAAAAAAAAAAAAACAGATACACTCTATCCTTCTTCGTCTGCACCATGTGGGAATCATATATGGCGAAGGACTTAAATCTGAGGCTATACTCACGCATACCCATATTACCCTATTGCATATGTAAGAACTACTCAACTTGAGCCTGTCGAAGGCCTTCTTGTAGGTACTGCTCTATAGAGGCCTAGGAGAACTCCTTCCACCAGCTGGAGGTGCATTAGTTTCGCTAGATTTTTCCCATGCCTCATAAAATAATATAGCTACATCACATAGCGTGAATGATCCTAACTCACTCCCTCCATAACTGTAGCCCGCATCACCTTCAATATTCTACAATTCTTATCAATAACATCCTGAGGATCTTCGTTTGGATAAGATCTACAGAAAAGTAAAGGAATCAAGTTTAGAAACTCACAAGCCCGCACAACTTCTAGGCTTTATGCTACTTCAAACTTTCATGCTGTCCAGCATCTTTACAAGCCATAAACTTAATTGCTTCCTCAGTGCCCAGTCCTATTAGAGATTCTGGAGGTTTGATAGGTGTTGGAGGTACAAAAACTGTCACCCTCATGTATCACTAGGAATGGTGATGTTGGATGTTTTTCTAAAGTAGCTCTACCTGGAGAAAGAGGGGCTGTAATCTCTGGAGCAGGACACTCGCTTTGAACCTCTAATCTATATATTTGTTTATTAGGTGGGCATATATTACCATCTCCTGAAGTTATACATTGTGTAGATATCTACCTCATCGTCAGCATATTCTGAAATAATTACATGAATAGGATATCATATAACCTGATGACTCTGCTCTATAGCACGAATTGTCCATGAAAATGCGAAACAACACCAAAGTTTCCTATATCCTCATGATTGTAACTATGGTGCACCACATACCCATAAGAAAGACTCTACTATATATGGCTTTGTGGATTCCTTAGTACACGACCTCGCTATGATACAAGGTTTGTCACCCCCTAAAACTAAGGTAGGGCCCGACTGGCCTCGATATTGACTGAATTGAGAAGCCGTCTATATAACATATGAAATTGTAATACAGAGGCAACCAGGCCACCTATCACAACCTCCTGGACCGACAAGGTCACAACTAAATAAAATTTGATAAAAATAAGGTTAACTAAGCCATAATGTAACTGAGCTGAGCAATGGAATGCCGACAAGACCATAAAACCAAACTGAACAAAACTATACATTAGCGTCCACAAAACCCTCTAAAGAGTAACAAACTTAGTTTTCAGAACAGATAATGGCTCCTGAAAACCAGAAGCATACAAACTCTCAGCTGAAGTTAGACTCCTATTGCAACTAACGATAAATGCCTGTATCTCCACCTTCATCATGAATATGGCGTATACAAGCGTAGGGACATCAGTAAAAATACCATGTACTGGTATGTAAGGCTAAAAGCGGTAAAACGGAGTATATCAAAGATACTAAACTACAGTTAGGGATAGAAAAAACCCGAGACTCCGGAAGCTGAGATTTGATAATGACTTAACATTTATCTTCTAATGCATCAAATTAAGCACATATACCAATCATACCTCCCCAATGGTGAACTATACGATAATCATGTCATAGTGGTGACCCTACTTAGCCGAGATGGCCATCTTGGTGGTGTAATGACGGAGTAAGAATCAGCCCACCAGACATGTTTGTCGTGGTATTATGGTGACAAAGTAAGAATCTACCCACCAGACATGCATGCAGTGGTGTTGTGGTGATTCAGTAAGCATCTACCCACTAGACATGCGTGGTGGTATGGTAAACTATAGTACTATAGCTTCCTACCGACTTTACCCCATTGGTAGTGCAACATGAAGTCATAACCACTATCATCTACCAAGCAAAACATGTTCATATCGAGTGTATCTAATAGTTATACCACATATGCAATCTAACTCTAAGAATGCAACCTAAATAGGCCACTTCAAGACTCGTGAATTGTAACTATGTACATGTAACATATAAAGCTTTCAAATAGCATATAAATATGCCTACTCTATACTTAAACAATAGCTAGAAGGTTTAGATGTCATAAGGAATCCAATAGCCTTATGAATGATGTACCAAATCTATTTACAACGCCTTCATGTATAGCTTGAACAAGAGATCATATATTTTTATTTATATTTGATCAACTCATACATATATTTTATCCATAAGGTGCTTCTTTTACCCGTGTCAAAAATTATGTAATTTTACTCTGTTTATAAACTTATTGTGTCGATGATCACCAATAGTTCTTAATGTTTTTCATGAAACTCACATACACAACTACTTTTAAATGAAAACACATATAGGACCAGCTCACAGTGCTCACGATAAGGGATCTCCAAACACAATTTACAACTACGAAAACAATTGTATATATATCGCCATTTTCATCATATTCATATATTTTAATATTATAAAAATTATAGAAAATCACCATGTTTTTCCAACCTTTTAACCGAACCATACAATACCTCAATAGGAGTTGAAAACATAGGAATACTAGTCCAATCAACGATGTATATTGGTTCTTGAAAATAGAGGAAAGGGGTATCTAACCTTTATTTGAGTCCTTTAACATAATACAATGTCTGGATTATCTCTTGCTCCTGCAATATAAAACAACAACCAATGAAAATTCAACTTTAAATTGTTATACAACACATCCAAGTCATTTAGTCTATTCAACAAAACACATGATGGGCGTAAATTCAAGAGAAATTTAAATCAATAGGTGTTCGTAGTATTAATCCATTCATATTACCAACAACAATACACTACACTTAAATGACTCTAATACATTAACCTCCATCCACAAGACCAGTGCACACATCCCTCACCAAAAACATCAATTAACATGAGGGGAAATTTTTCTCACGACTCCCTATTACCATCCTATGAGTTGTACCCATAGAATATAGCTAAAACATGAAGAACATCACATACATGAGAGAAGGGAACATGTACATACCTTACTTGAAGCAGATGTTGTCCCTTAAGATTGTATTTAACCAAGAAGAAATGTTGTCTCTTCACTCCAAAGACAGACTTAAGTGAATAATATGCTTGGTTGAGGAACAATACTTGATTCTTGGTTGATTTCTCAATTAGGGCTTTTGGAGAGGAGAGGGCTTCAAGAACCAAAAAAGAGGAGCTTCATAAATAACTTAGGAACTGTCTCTAATGAATTCACCTCATACATATCATTTTAAAAATATTTGTAATGACATAACATGTGCTACTCACGTTCCCAACACAACCAATTTAGGTTTCTGCGTAGTTCATAGTAAACAAGCATATCTATTTTCTCTGAAGTCTTATTGATGAGTGATTTATTTCATTAAACTACACTCACATGTATTTAATTTTATATATTATATAACCTCAAAATCCTCATATGCTAGGAGATATGATTATCTCAATTTAGACCACATATGAGATTATATGAAATAATCTGTCGTAATGTAACCTTCTAACTAGTAACCTTATTATGACACTTATGTTGATGCACAATGAGTAACAACCAATATGATCATCCCTTTAGAACCTTATTCTCCTGGCAACTTATCAACAAACAACGTAAGATGAAAAATATAGTTTTGGACGCATATATCTTTAGCTTACTGAGTTAGTTACCTTAAAATATACGGGGCGTTACAATTTGGCTTGCCTACCTTTGTTTATATGACATATTGTTACTCAGGTCATGACCTTAACGGTCAGCTTAGTATTTCAAATGCTGTGTTACCTGACCTTTTGGGCCCTTAGTTTAATTAGCTAGTATATTTTAGTGACTAACTTGATCGAATACGGTTTTGAGTTCCACTCACGCCTCTCCTAGTTTTGGGGGTGAAATAAACAATACTGAAATGTAGATTGATCATTCATACATTGCACCCCTCTTAAGAATAGGAAAATTAGTTATTCATGACATAAATTAAAAAAGTAATACCAACATTATCAGCTATAATAGTTATTGAGTTGAATCCCTACATAAATGAATCTTCAAAAGCCTTCAATCACAAGAAGGTTCCCAGATCTCTAACTATAAGATTCTTCCTAATTGTAAGGGTTTTGTAGAGAGTGTACTATGAATTTTAAAGAGTGTAAAGAAAGTGTTCTCTCATTTCAAAATCTATTTATATTTTTGAGAAAATATTCACAAAAATGCTCTTCGAGACAATTTAATGATCTTAATTGAACTCACATAATTGTTTGGCAATACACCAATATGTCACTCACATCGTTGAATCGGTTTGTGCAATTGATTTCTTTTTTCAGGCAACTGTGAATTTGGAAGATACTCTAGACCTTTGCTGAGTCAATTCAATAATATTATGAATGTCCTTTTTGTGTCGCCAACTTGATGAGCATTTAAAAGGTAGCGGCTGCTATTTTAGGAGAGCTGAAAGTCAGTTTACTATGCTTCAAACTTGATGCGCAATGCTTAGTGCAAACTTGACTACCTTTTTCTTCTTTTGCTTTCTTCCTCTTCTTTTCAACTCCAAGGTATCCTTAGAACTTTCATAGTTGAAATATTATTAAATTATGATCAAAAGGGGTATAAATAAGCATTGAGGACATTACTTTTTTATGAGGAAAAAGCCTGAAATGAGTCCTAAATCTCCAACTCATCATTATTTTCTTAAAAAATATTTGATAATACAAAAATTTAGTCAAGTTATATATAACGTCCTCCAAAAAAAAGAATATTTGCATTGTTTAAGAAATTAATCATTTCTAAGAATTATAATGCTTTCTTTCCAAAAAAAAATTGTTAACACTTCAAAATTTTGTTGTAATATACCAGAATATCTTGATAGTATTTTATTTGAAAAATATTAATTAAATAAATAAATACAAGTTATTTTGAATGTTAAATGCACTCTTGGCATTATCAAAATTAAAATATAAATCAAATTAGAAAGTAAATACAAAGAATTTAATTTCCATGAAGACAAACAACTGGATACAAATCAAGAGTGCAAAAGATTAATATCTACAGTATTTTTTTTTTTTTTTTTTAAAAGTTATATAAAGTATACATATTTCTGTGTATTTCTTATTTTTAAATATGTATCTATATAGTCCATATTAAATATGGTGATGAATTGTTTATGGTTAATTTATTAGTAGATAGTAGAGTGAAAATTTTTACCAAAAAAAATGTCTGATCTATAAACAAACTCAAAAATGGATAGGTCAACAAAAAATCTAAGTTCTCATATTTTTATATATCATTTTATAAGGTAGAAAAACAAAGAAGTTCAATTTTATGAAATTAAGACATAAGATATTATGATTTTTTTTTTTTTAATTTCACTACCTTCAATTTATCCAAGCTCATCCAATAAAAAAGATTTAAATTTTCTGGACATGTCCACTTCAATTTATCCTCAATAAATGATATAGAGATAAAATAGACATGCTAGATATGGTGGGCGAGTCCCAAGAATTCTTTATGATTTGAAAAATAAAGTTGCGTTTAGATTTAACAAGTAGAAGGAAAAAATTGCAAGAAAGTTTTGTGAGGAGAAAGAAAAAGAAGAAGAAAAAGTTTAAAATGGGTGAGAAAAAGTAAGGATATTGAAAGAAAATGTTACCTCTTAAAACATAGCTTGCACCATCGAATTCACCTCCACTCCTCCTCCAACCACTATAATCCAGCCAGGTCAAGTGGAACCTCCTCTGAAAGATACTTTCAAACTCAATATTGACGGATCCTTCGACTCCTTAAACCGCATAGGAGGCATCGGAGGGGCAATTCGGGACGACCTGGGAAACTCGAAAGTTGATTTCCACTACAAATTGATGGGAATTACCTCTACCCATATGGAAATTCTTTCCTTACTTAAAGGAGCAGAGTTGGCCGACTAATTTCACCTCAAGCCTTTGGAGATATAGACCAATTCCAGCGATATAATACGAATTCTAACCCAAGATACTAATCTAATCTATAAACCTCCTGTTTCCTTATGCAGGTATTGGCTGGAAAAACTAGGGAATCTGACAATCCAACATAATTTTAGGGAGAGCAACAAATTAGCACACATACTAGCAACTTATGCGAGGAAAAATGGTATTAAAGAATGTATAATCCTCCTAACACCATCCTTATAGACGCTGCAACTACTAGAAGATCAGCATGTATACACTATCACTTAAAAATTGTCAGCCAGAACTTTTAATAATCTAGTAAAATATGGGTATACTAATATCTCTGATGTAGTATTATCATATGTAACTTTTCCTCAACCTTTATTGATTTATTAGATATATAATATCCTTTATTACCAAAATAAAAAAAGAAATGGGTAATTTATGGGTCCCACAATGTACAGATTGTGTGCGCATAGCCTTATCTTATCTTTTAATGTTTCCTTTTAGGCGACTAGAAAGATGTTATTTGTATGATCCGTTCTAGTGACAACATTTCTATTCTATTTTATTAATGTAAGAATCATTTTTTTGCTTTGTTTGCCAGATTAGTATGCTTTGTTTTCTAAAAACGCTTCTCTCATAGCCCAAGAAATCCTCACACCAATGAAAATATGTGCGCCTCACATGAGCGAGTATAATTTTTTATCGAGAATTTCATTTCTTTAAATTTTTACGAATTCGACCTAATAGGAGTAGGTTATAGCATAAAATTGGTTCTCTATTAATGTCCTAATTAAATTGTTGTATATTCATAATTTGTTTGGGTTCTCGACTTTTAGTTGGTGAAAATAAACTAAAATATTTACATCATTCCTTTTGATCCTTCCGATATATAATTTTTTTAATAGAGCTTAATGAAAAAATTTATTAATCAGAATTATTGAATAAATCAAGTAAGTGAATAATAGGTAAAACATTTTATAGACAATGTTTTGGAAATTTCAGTAATGAATAGACAAAACTTATCATAGATACATTGAAACAAAATACTTGAGTTTAGAAATATAATCATTCATTCGTCATTCCCTTGTAGAGATAGAATTATACAATGAAACAAAGAAACATGCATGCATATGTATTATAGTTTGTTTTGCGATATGGTAATGAGAATTTAGAATTTCTCCAAACTATTCCTTTTTGTACAAGCCTGCATTGGGTGATTTGCAATGATTTAGAAAAGGATAAATTAACAGTTGAGGGTGATCGATCAAGATGTTTTTCAAGTGCAACAAATTGCCAACTAAAAGTGAAGAAATAGTTTTAATCTTAATTTTTGTTTTTGTTATACCGTATTTATGGATTGTGATGAATCCTAAAAAAGATATAATAAGGAATATGAGCACCTACAAATTGAACAAACAGATCTTCATATTAGCAGGGCAAAGTAATATGGCAGGTCAAGGAGGAGTATCTTACTCTTATTGGGATGGTATTATACCACCCGATTGTCAATCTAATGAAGATATTTTAAGGGTTAATGTTGATTTGCATTGGGAAATAGCTAAGGAGCCTCTAAATTATGGGGTTGATTGTCTTCGCAATTGTGGTATTGGGCCTGGAATGGCATTTGCTAATGCAATTCTTAACAAGGATCCAAATTTTGGTGTAATAGGTTTAGTTCCTTGCTCTGTGTCTGGAAAAGGAATTCGCTATTGGTCACGCGGGAATATTCCATATGACCAATTGGTGAAAAAAGTCAACTTTTCTCTTAAAGATGGAGGACAACTTCGAGGACTCTTGTGGTTTCATGGTGAGAGTGATACAAGGACCAAGTTTGATGCAACTCGTTACAAACCCAAATTCCAAAAATTCATTCAAAACTTGCGCACTGACTTAAACTTTCCTCACCTTCCACTTCTCATGGTACATTCCTGCCCCTCTTATTCTTTTATATATATATATATATATATATTAAAAGTTAAAAATAAAAAAAATCATATTGTTTCTGATATTATCATAGGCTATACATTAGGTACATGCCAAGATACAAATTGAAAAAATCATATTGCTTCTGATATTATCTTAGGGTATGCTTTAGGTACATGTCAAGACAGAGTATTGGTAGTAGAATCTGAAAGTGCCAGGTGTTGCTATCTACATATATAATATTGTTAGTTTTGGTGCACCTGTAAAACTCATGGGGGGTCAATTTGGTTGTGTCAAATTCTTGTAGACTCCTCTAATTTGCCTAACTTATGTTTTTGAACGAGCATGATTCTAATTGTATGTGTTTCGTGAAAATGGTAAATAAAAATAGAAGACTATGAAAAATTATTTGATTAGAAAGGTCTAAAAATATCTATATGTGATCTACCCTATAAAAACATAGAATAATTGTGATTCAAGACATAATTAATTGTATGTCTTTCGCAACAAACATTTAGATTGATGTACCCTCTTCAAGTCTACTTGGACTTGAGACATAACTTATTAACTTTAAACTTTTTAATTACTTCTTCAAACTAACTCATATTGAAGTATTGTTTATTCCATATTATAAAATCAGGAATGGATAGAAATTGTATCTCGATAACCTTAAGCATGAACTAAGGCAGGGCTCATAACTCAATTTAAGTTGATGAAGAAACGTTTGTGCTCTTCACTTCTTTTGGGCATGTCTTGCATCTCATCTTCACACTTGAATGCTTATGATTTTCTCTCTCTTTTTTATTCGCTCCTTTTATTTTAATATTAGTTAATAAGTCCGCATTTTACGTGATTATTTGTATAAATAAGATAAACTAATTAAATAACACTCATAAATTTGTCATAATCAGATTATGCTATGAAATACATATTTTATTTGGGTTACTTTCTTTCATTCCTTTCTAATGAAACTTATAACTCGGAAGAATTCTAATAAAAATTAATACTACAATATACACAAATAAATTCCTCTTTGGAAAGATTAGAGCTTCTCGAAATGAGATGGCATCAACACATTAAACTTATCATAACATTAATGTTAACATGTTTCCTCGTTTTCCCTTATCCAAATAATTGTTGACACGATTTTTTTTGTTGAGTAAAGTTTATAAAAAACACACCTAAATTGTATCTTTTTTTTTTTTGGTTTAATATCTAAACTATTTGGAGTAGGAGAAACACACCTATATTATCACTCATTAGTTTGACAAACATACCTTAATGCTGATTGGACTAAATAAACTTAGGCGCATCTGGCCTTGATTTTTCATCAGAATTTTATTTTACTAACACGTTTTTTTTCTTCATATTTATCCTTCCTTTTAACGGGGTTCTCAAGAACTTTATATTTTCTATGAAAATAGTTTAGAAATAATTAAAAAGCCAATAGTAAAAAGTAGTCTTTTAACTTTTAGGAAAAATTATCCAAATAACATCTTATTTTATCATAATCTCTAAAATTTCCTATCATTTAAAAAAAAATTAAAAATCTACTCTCAATACATCACTTTCCTCTTGCTGATACATTCCTAAAAAATTTATCCTTATTTTTTATATTGGAAATATATTTTAACCCAATAATTCAATTAATATGAACTAGAAGGAGTATCATAAAATAATTTTATAAGTGTAACTGATATTACTAAAGACAAATTAATAAGAGAATTAAGGATTATAATTTGCTAATTATTTGCTTTTTCTTATGATATTTGTTAACTGATATTTAACTTACAAAAAAATTATAGAAGTGAATAGGAGTATGTCTCTATCTTATCAACAAAAATCAATATCAATATCAAGAAGAGTGATAGAGATGATTTTCATAGTTAACTAAAGATTTTGTATTTGAACGTTCAAAATTGATGAACATATAGATGAAAGGTCATACTAAACAATTTCTAGTGATTTCATGAGCTAAAATCATTAACATTTCTTCAATATATAATTATGTATTAAGTACACAATGTTACTTATGATTAAACAATTAAAGAGAATCCTCAAAGTGTTCACCCATTGAAAATTGCCCAAAAAATTAATATCTTGCTTTATTAGTAGGCTATAACTACAACACACAACATATATTGCTACAAAATATGATGTGATTATATATGAATTTTCTTCTGGCTAAACTCTTTTGTATGATATTTTTTTTCTTAGCAATATGCATGATAAAAAATTAATTACAAGTTTTTCATGATTTGTGACTAAGAACTTATACTTATTGCTACAAAAGTTTCCTATTATATTGTAGTTATAATGATAAAGCATTCTTATAACGAAAAATATATTTATTATAAGTGATTTTGTTTTTTGCCATGACAAATACATTGATATTTATCTTCATAGAATTATCAACGTACGCTCACCAAAAATTTGTTTAAATTTGGTATAATCAGTTGATAAAATAATAATATATAGCAATCTATTTATTTAATTATTAATCCTTAGTTACTAATTGTACTTACATTTGAAAATTATTAATTAATTCAATTTAATAGTAAACCATAAAATTATTATTCAAATAGGCGAGGTTTAAATGAAATAATAATTATAGAATAAGTTGATCAAGATAAAACACGAGTGAAATCTGATAAAATTATATTTCAAATTTACCAGTCAGATCCGATAAGATTGAACCAAATAAAATGATTAACACAGATAATTATATTATATCGATAAAGATATTATTATAATGATACTTGGTGTTTGATTTTATAATAAAATTTATGTCAGATATTCTAATTGAAGTGATTTTACAGGTAATCCTACATGTTCCAAGTCCATGGTTTAAAGGAAAGTTTGTAGATATAGTGAGACAAGCTCAAATAGATGTTGAACTTCCAAATGCAGTGAAGGTTGACGCAAACGGATTACCATTGAATCCTGATGGTATTCATCTCACAACTGCAGCACAAATTCGACTTGCTAATATGTTGGCTGACGCATTTCTTTCTTCCAACTTTACAGCACCCACCAAAACTGAATATCACATGATATGATGTCACAACTATAAAATCAAGGATTTATTCATTTTGAAATTGTTTCATCTTTCAGACTTATTATTTGTTGAATAATTTTTCTAAAAGTCTGCTTTAATTTAATTTGTAGAATGAACAACATAACTGAATTAGGAAGATGACCTTACAAGAATCGATAAGACGACATAAATGATAACCTTCCGTTGAGTGATACTTTTTTTATTACTCTCTTCATTCCTTTTTATATGTCATCCCTTTCTATAAATAGTTGGATCATATTACTTATCATTTCATAATATCAATGCATAAATTATAATATTCTTCGTCTTATACCCCTGATAGAGTAGTTAATTCATTTTGAAAATATATAATTTGACCAACCTAGAAAAACTAATAAGTAATTAATATTATTCATTGAAGTACTTCATACATTGATTAATTACTCTCTCCATTCACTTTTCTATAAAATATAATTTTGAAAATAAATTCAAAAATTTAAATAGTCATCATAATGCATTTTCATTTTTGAAATCGAGCATATTCATCATTTATTGAAAAGTTCACTTCAGAAAATATTGAATAAGGGTAGAAAAGTAAAATAACTTAATTTCTTAATGCAAGTGCAATCTAAAAAGGTGACATATAAAAAGGAACGAAGGGAGTATATATATATATATATATATATATATATATATATATATATATATATATATATTTATTTTTATTTTTTAAAATCATATAAATCAAGTTCAAATACAATCAACGCAACATCGTTTTTGAGAATTGTAGTAAATATTAATTAGTAAGGAGTTGAAGAGGAAATCGATTTCACGGCATATGTGAGAATTTTTAGACGTCCAATGTAAGATTGACCCAAACTCCATACCTTAGATCTTGAAGATTACCTAGAATTTGCAAGTATTAAAGGCTCCTCTCCTCCCACGAATCGTGATTCTCCAGCTCTTTCTGTTCGCCACCAATTTTCCAGCAATGCTTCCTTCGGTGTTGCTGGAAGTTGATAGTGATGTTTCATCTACTTGCTTAATGGAGGCTCTTTCTATTTTTGTCTTTGTGTCTTTTTGTTTTTTCCATATTGGACTTTTTCGTAGGCCTTATCCTTAGTAGGCGTTTGGCCATGCGATACCATATCATGATATGATGTCGTGAGATGGAATAAGCGTTTGGACATGCGATTTTACGCTGATTCCATCTCATGATTCCATATCATGAGAGGTGATACCATATTCTCCAAAAACCATGATATGGAATCACCATGTGATTCCATATCATGATTTGAGATATTTTAATATAATAATTGATCCATGAGTTTATATTTTGTTAAAACAACCCCACATTTATATCTACTAACCATTTGTTTCATATGTAAATAAAATTTATAATCACATCATTACTTTTTAAAATTTATTATTCTCACCAATATAAAATTTATTATCACTTTAAATTTGGTGAATATAAATGATAAAGTGGAAATTCATTTGGTGAATATAAATGAGAACGAAGGGAGTAATACTTTTTTGATTTTTCATAGTAAAAAAAAACGTCTTAATCTTATGACTAAGCATAATATTGATAAAAGACAATTTTCATTGGCGGTGCCGCACTTTCTTAATCTTAGTATTTGCAAAATGTTCGTTCACATGACTGAAGGATATCAAGTCCAAATTGATTGAGGACTTGGGAAAATTTGATCAACTAGTTATTAATATTTAGTCAAGTGGACTAGTTATAATTTTTTTGATTAAATTTTATTAGAAGTGTTTTTGACTCAAACTTGTGGTAACTTTTTAAAATTTCGTTATTCAATAATATTTAACTATTGATTTTTCTTGTAAATAGTTAGAAGTTAGTGATGTTTGTTAATTTTTATCTCAGTGCATTTAACTTCTAAGTTAATATTTAATCACCAATGTATGTTTTTTTTCTACTTTATAGGTTATTTGTAAGAGTAGTTGAGAGATATGAGCATATCAAGTACAATTTATGTTCAATTTTTTAAATTAAATTAAAGTTAGATGAAACAATTATTTAACTGAAGAACAAATAACTTTGTAATAATTTATTATGCGATTTTATAATTTTTGTTTGTTTGATAAGATTGAATAAACAATTGGGACTATTTTAATAGTTTTACAACTTATGAGATTTTTATGTTTATGAGAAAATATACAACACAAAAATTCCATATCGCATGTCCAAACAAATCTTCAATTTCATCTCATGATTCCATATCATGATTCCATATCATAACCATATCGCATGGCCAAACGGGCCCTAATAGTGTCTTTTTCTTTTTCCTATTTGTTGGTCCTTTTGTTATTAATAGAAGGAAAATCAATATAGCAAACATCAATATTTATATACAGTTTATGTTATTTATGTTATATGGATATAACTATAGCAAACTTTATTATACACAAATTGTTAGTTTATTTTCTAATTTTATTTATTTATTTAGATGATTATTAGATAGAAAAGATATTACTACATGCCTAATAAATGTTATAGGCACATTTTATGCTGCTCTATTCCCCATATTTACCATATTCAATATTTTTCTCTTTCAATATCTCTGTATCAACGTCTCTTTTTTATTTTTCCCCTCATTTTCCTTCTAATTCAATATATTTTACATGATTGTAGGAATTAGATTTTTGTGATTATCTTCATTTGGTATCTTCTAATTGCATTTTTTTCTCATTTATATGAAGTTTATATTTGTATACATCTATATGTTTAATCAATTTTCATAGAATTTTTTTTGAGAACGAAGAGAAGAGAAAAGGAGATGGGAGGTGGATACGGACATGGCATAACCTTCAAAGGCATCACCATACATCAACCTAAGCATTGAAACTATGTAACAAGAAAAGAATTGTGTGTTGTCATGTGGTTCTGGATTCTTTACCGGGCAAAGAAAGATCGTCTTGTAGTGTTGGGCTGGAGGCATTCTTGGAAAGGCCATGTCCTTGGTCATGACAATTAGATATGTCATGGAAGTTGCGGTTGGATTGTAAACCAATTCGGTCAATGCGAATGTATTTCTTGAAAAACTCAGTTGAATATCTTTTAGAGCAGTTGTGTTTTGTGTTCAATAAAAATCCTATGAAGTGGAGAATTGTTTATGAATATGACTTGATTCATAAGATTCCTTGTTTTAGTTAAAAAATTTAAAGAAGTTATTTCACCAGCATTCAAATATACAATTTAATTATGTTAAAATTCATTTTGATGCAAATGAGGTAATGAATGAATATATTTCTTTATCTGAATTACACTTATATTATTGTATTTAAATGTTGAATACATTATAATACATATACATTGGATACTTGTCATTTTTTAATGAATTGTCCAATTGAAAATAAGTGCTTTTTGATACATAAATACATTAAAAATATTTAAATGTATACGTATACATTGTATCAATTTTTTATACAGTAGAATGCATATACATTTAGATAATTGTATTGTAGTATTGTTCATTGTCATTTTTTTCAGAATTGTCCAGTTTTATTGATATATTAACACAATTGTATTAAGCAATTTGGGATATAATATACTTGCCATGGAATTCGCCTATTTTTTTTTATAAAAAAAATTCGAAGCACCCTTCATCTCCTAGATTTATGGAACCTCATAATAACAATTCCACGACATAAATCCGCCATCAAGTAAAAAAATCAAGAAAACATAAATAGTATATGTGGATTTGAATTGCTCACATGCAATCTGAGTTTACAACACATAACTGAATGATTCACATCAACACTAGCAAGACAAAGAAGCCTTAATAACTACAAGTAGAAAGCAATAATGGAGACAAAAAAATGCTAGTACTTTTGGGCTGGATTTTGGGTAGGAAGAAAACCAATACGCTTCTTTAGAAGCACTCTTTGCCTTGAAAAATTTAAATAAGTCAATTTAACTAAATAAACTTATGTGAAAAAACTTACGCTTGAGCAAGAACAATGACGACAATAAAGATTTGTGTACGATTTAGCTCAAGTTTTTTTAAAAACTGATTGGAATCCAAGAGTATATGCATTGACTAGGTAATTATTAAGGGAAACTTACATAACTATACTATATTAAAAAAATATTTACCATTTATAGCAATAACATTTTTTTTTTCACTCGATCACTTTTAATTCATTTATAATACAGTTTTAATACATATTACAAAGAAGAATTTGTTATTCACATATAATACAAGTTTTATTGATGGTTAATACATTTATCACACATTTTAATACACTTATAATACAATGTGTCAATTTCTTACCAAACAAGCATAATATATTTTAAAAAAACAATTATAATACATATATATTGCATACATAATTCACTTTTAATACATATTGCAGATTTAACATAGTATTGTTATGTATTGCTATAAATGGTAATAAATAAAAATTAAAGTATCGCTAAAATCAGTAATTATTTATTAAAAAGTATCAATCCATCTAATTTTTCCTTATTAGTTGTTAATGTAATAATTGGAAGTTGAGAATTTCAAGACGTGATTATATGGATTTAATTATAGTACCAAAAATTACCTTATTTAATACACTATAATTATAACTGTATCAGTTTATAATTAAAAACATATAAAATACTTTAATATTGCAAGATATTGATATAAAATGTAGTCATTTTGTCTAAATTGTATACTTATAGCTATTAAACTGTAATGACCCTATAAATGTAGTCATTTATGCAAGTTGCTCTAAATAAAATTTAACTTTGGTCACTCCTTTAATTAAAGAATATTTATTGGAATCACAGAGCTTTCGAGATAATAATCATTAATCCTTCCATTACAATTTATATGAATGTATTTGACTAGGCATATAGTTTTAAAAAATCTAGTCTTTTGAAACTATTGTCTAAAATAAGTGTTTTATTACTATGTTCAAAACAGTAAGATCAGAATAGTTTTATTAACTAGAAAAAATAGAAAAAAAAACTTGTTTAAGAAAAAAATATTTGAGACTACAGAATGCACTATGTCCTTAAGATATTTAATCTCCTTAGTGTACCTAAGGTTATCAATTACTTTCTTCCATGATAAAAAAATGTTTATTATTGTTGGAGCAATTCACACTCCAGTAGCTTCTCTTTTTATTTATGGTAAAATTTTAGGTTGACAAGGTGCGGACTTAGCTATTCAGAATATGGCTTGGTGTTTGTTGGAAGAAAGTGTCAGTTCAAAATAATGTGTTCTTTTCAAATTATTTTTTCAGAATTCTAAATAATTTTGCGTAAATTTATAAATGAATATCAAGAAAAAAAGAAATTAATAGTGAAGTGAAAAATATTGTACTAAAATGTAACGCCCTAAATTCGAGAGGCGCATCTGACACCTAATGCAAAAACTTAGGCTCGAACCGACCCTACCGAACTATATGCTAATGGTGCATATCATCCACACATAGTCAAGAAAGTAAACAAGTCTACTCGACTCGTAGGCGTTGTATACCCAACTCGTAAGCGCAATCTACCTAGCCCATAGGTACAATATAACAATCAATATGTATGCTCAACAACCCTGTAGTAACACTGTTTGTTGAGGCTAAAACAAACTAATAGGCAGAAAGCATACGTTAAAGCATCACAATAATTACAAGTAATCATAATTGATCAAAATGCAATCATAACATATTTTTCAAGGCCACTAAGAATGGAGTAGAGTGTCACTGATAGGCATTATATCATATGGTGTTAGCCAACTCAATAGGACAAGGCTACATGTAAAATAATGACAATATATTGGTCATAAAAAGATTAGACCATTAGGATCATGCCAAAAGAGAAATAAAAGCTTTAACATTCCTTTCAATCGAATCCCCTAAGGTGCTTCTAAGAAGCTTGGAAAACCAAAAGTAATGCAATAATGGGAGAATCAACCAGGCTACAAAAACAAGCCATAACCAATCGCTAAGCCCTTATGGTCGCCATCACGACCAACCCACTTTTAACTCAACATAAAAAAATTACAACATCAAAATAACCAGCAGCTAATAACAACAACATGAGTTTATCAATATCTCACAAGAGTAACAAACTCCCTAGGTAATATAACAAGGCACACTTCACACTATTCAATCGATAACCTACGTACACGACACTTGAAATTGGTGCAGTAATTTTCCATCCCTCCATCACTTTAATAACATCAATATACACATCAAAACATCTCACAACCCACACAACAACAAGGGTTCCTGGATCCATGACTCTCCAACTTTGCCTTGTGGCTCAAAGACTCGCAAAACAAATAAAAATATAAAAATACGAGGGAAGTGATGGGAGGAAACTTACCTCAACCAAAAAGGTTCTATTTGTTGCGCACAAAAATCTGTCTCAAGGGTACAATTCCATCCAAACTCGATAACTTTAAGAATATGCATGAAAACAAAGCCTAGGTCATATGAATTAATTTCCATCATTAAGCCATGAGATTCTAAGAAAAGTAGGTGTAAAACATTACCTCAAAGTATCTAAACCATATACTTAACTTAAAACCCAGATTACACATGAATATTCTTCAATCCCAATGATAACTGATATTAAATAGCATAAAATGAAGCTTGTGACAAGGAGCACATTTCTCTGAACATGTGCCAAAGAAGAATCAAGCTAGAAGGAGGTGTTTTCTAAACTCAAAGGTCTTGGAAATATCTTCAATGGACGATGAAGGTTTTCCTTTAAGAAAATGTGAAATTTATCTTTCTTGAAGTCAATAAAACACCTTCTAATTTTGGCCAAATCAAACCCGAATCTGTAACCCGATTTCCCGTATGGCCTGCGGTAAAATGGTCATAACTCTTTAATATCACATCGTACTGACAATTTGTGTGTTGGAAATAAGACTCATAGAAATTTGATTTAATATATTATAGGACTCCGAACTCATTGTATATTGAAACATAAACTTATCCCAAATAAGTACATAAATAAGATCATATCAAAACATTCTTATAAGAAATCCCTCACTTAAATTTTTTTGTTTCAAGGTACCCCCGCTCTCTAACTTCTATCTATGAATTCAAGATACTTTATATATTTATTACTTGATATAACCATCCAATTTCCATTTTATCCTTACATCTTAATCACAATTGATATAAATTATGATAAATTGGCATGTCAAACGTAAGTTTGTTATTTTAAATATTACAAACTTATGGGGCATTAAATTCTCCCCCCTTAGAAATATTCATTCTCGAATGATAATACCATATGCAAAATAATATGAAACAACACATGAACTCCTATAACACCAAGTAACGTACCTCAAACACTCAAATGCTGGTATATTCTTTGTATACTTTGCAAATCATTTGAAGGAGTAAATATGTAGGGATATCTAGATTCCCTATCTTCTTCAGCTTCCCACGTCATCTCTTCCACATTACAAATCTTCTACAATACATTATTTTACAAAAAAAATTACAATCTTCTTATTTCGTGGTCCATTATGGCATTGGGGACTTATACATTACATAACTCCTTCAAAATATTAACATTTTACATCATAACTATACGTGTTTGAACACTAATAAACTTGTGTAACATAAAAATAGGAAAACTTGGGTGTACTACCTCTAACTCAAGAGATAAGTACAACTCATAGGCAACTTGGACTATCTGTTGCAAGATGTGGTATGGTCTAATGCATATAAAGCTCAACTTGCTCTTTTTTTGTTGAATTTCATAATGTTCTTCATATTCCCATCTCCTAACATCTGCATATTAATTCTAATGACTTTGAGTTGTCAAAAGTCCCTCTCGGATTAGCTTAACTTGTTCCATGGCCTGTTGTTCTTAGTCTGGTAAAAACAACCACGACATTCCCACTTTGAAACAACCCATAATGGATTGACATTTCATATCATATAAATCCTCATAAGGCACCATGCCGATGTTGGAATAATAGCTATTATTTTAAGAAAATTGAATAAGTGAAAAGTGATCATCCTAGTTTCCCTCAAAATTGATGAGTTTGAGATTTTGATTCATTTGATGCCTTTTAGTTCAACAAATAGCGTTCTCAATGACTATTTATTACCTTATCTGATGATATTTTGTAGCTATTAAGGCTAAAGGACAAGGCCAGGATGAATCAATGCAAAAAGAGGCCAAAAATGCTTTAAAAAGTGAAGACACTCCATTGTGGACCGCCTAAGATAGTTGGTGGATAACCCAACGTGATATGGACGACATGCATATTAATGTCATCGAGAGCACATGAGAAATCCAGTTACCCCCCTACTATGGGGAAGACTATGCTTCATGTAATAGAACGATGTTGCAATTGCTCTAAACGAGAGGGATGTTCAGAGGTCTTACTCATAAAGACCCCATGAACATATCCATAACTTTGTAGTTATATGTTGGCCTTTCACTTTCAAGAATATTTTAAAAGAGTTCATGCGTTTGAGGTTGTTTCCTTTCTCCTTAACAGGTGAAACAACCAAGTGGTTGGTCGTAGTACCACAAGATTCCATAACTTCGTGGGAGGAACTAGCAGAGGTGTTCATTCAAATATATTTCCCTCCTTCGAAGATTGTGAAATTTAGAGATAGCATCCACAAGTACAGGAGAGTGGACGGTGAGCCTGTCCATGAAACTTGATTGCGATTGCAAAAGTTATTGTTGCAATACCCGATGCATGATGTCCTTCATGTTGTAGTATTTCTATCTTAGCTTGGATACAGTAAACAAAGGTTTGGTTGACCAACTCATTTAAGGAGGAATAATGTGACAACCATTTTATGTGGAAGAAATGTTGCTTGATGACATGACCAAGATAAACTGAGCATTGCACACTAGGGAGACCAAATGTCTTCTCTATAGTTGGGTATGAACAAGGAGAAAATGGAAAGGAACCAAGAGGGTGACAACTTGACATGTTATCTAAGCATGTCATGGTGGGTGGATTCATATCGATGAACGTAGTTGGTGTAAGCACTGCGTAGTGCCCAGATGATGTAAATTCTGAGGCATTATACAATGAAGAAGTGCAATACATGGGGAACCAAATAGGGGGTTCTCATCCTAACTATCCTAGATCGGGTTGGAATCAAGGTTTGACTAAAGAGATGGATAATCACTAAAGAGATTAGAGTGACAGAGGAGGAAATTGGAGGGATCATGAGGCTTACAAGGTGTCACGACCCAAAGTATATCCTATACGTGACATGGCATCGAAGACCTCGAGAGGCCTACACAAAAAACTTGACATACATACAACACAACATAATAGAGAAAGGTAGAATCAAAGCAATTGTATCTCATCGCATAAGAGATTTGGAAACATAAATACTAAAAATTTGTCTTGACAAGCCATACTAAACCATAATAAGAGTGGTAGAGACGTAACCCATACACCACGTACAAAGTCTCAAAAGAAAATGACGAAAAGAACTGTAAAGGTCTTCATGGTTTCTCCCTCAGTATATGAGAACTCACCAATCCATTAGCAATAGTGATCCAAGCTAGCCACGAACGGGTGGAGAGGAATCGTCTGACCCTACATTATTAGGCAATGCACGCACAAATATGCTTTAGTACATGGAATGTACTATGTAAGAGGGCAATGCATAAAAACATAAACATGCTCATATGGGGACATTTAAATATAATATTGTTAATGCTCAAATTTTCTTAAGACATGTAAGAGAATAGGCGGTTGTTGTCAACAAAAATATCCAACTATGAATCAGACTTTAAAGTTGAGTTTCACTTTTTCTTCCACTTGGCTTTCTTTCCTCCTTTATTTCCACACTCCCAACTTAGGCTTTCGGCCTATGCGGGCTATTCAAACAAATTAATTCTTAGAAAAGGATTTATGGGTGAGAAGTTATGGGCAGTTTGGCTCAAGAGGTTTCCACAAGGTTGGCAACAAATGTTTAGACTCAAATGGTGCCAAAATGGTTGCACACCCTTACAAGGTAGTAACAAAATGTATAAACATTTGGGTTTTCTCTCAAAATTCATGCCCAAGATCATTTATTACATTTACCAAAGCTAGACAATCAGACTAACAAGGAAAATCTTAAGATTCAACAAACATGACTTCAAGTAAACCCTCACCACAGAAGGCACTTCAAACACAATCATTTAGCACAGTCCTATAATATCAAAAGTTTATATGTGATGTTCATTGTAAGGATCACATCAAAATGAAACTAGTCAACACACGAATCAAAAAGGTCATCCAAAAGCAATGCCAAACTGATTTCTTCTTGCAATCATTAGCACAAAACACATTTCTCATCATAAGTACTATCCAAGACATCGATATTGAATACAATCGATCCTCGAACATCATAATGAAAACTCAAGCATTTCAAAAACTTTCAAACATATGGGGCAGATGATAGATAGACACATTGAGTCAAAACCATTAGCTTTAACAGAAACCAAAATATCAAAGTACTATAAATGTGTCAAACTAAAACTGAAAATAACAAAATAACAAATACAATAAAACAAAGGAATATTGGCACAAGTGCCCTCACCCCACCAAAATAAAATCAGTAGTGTCCTCAATGAAAAATAAAGTAAGAATAGGAGGAAAGTGATGTAAAAGTCCTCCCAATAGGCTATGCCTATGAAGTGCTCAGATCTGGAGTGTTGGAAGGTACAAAATCATCTATGAAATCAGTGCCCGACAAAGTGGGAGCAGGAGTAGGTAGTGTAGTATCAATCGTGGCATCAGTTCTCAGCACATTGGAAAGATTAATGTAGGGTCTGAAGAAACCTTACTAGTACCAACTGCGGAGGTCTCCACACAAGATCGCTCTATTGTAGCCAACATCTTTGTCTCCACAAAATCTTGCTGCTTCATCAAAGTCTCAACAATCCGCTGCTCATTTTCTCTCCAGAACTAATCCTCATACGTCTCCCCTTCCTTCTCAGCATCAGCCTCATCAGGCTGCTCACCAACATCATCAATTGCACCAGGCTGCTCACCAGCACTACTAGACACATCCACTCTTAGTTGTAAATGAGTCACACACTCGGGCACATCAGGTAAGGGGACCTCACCACAAAGCATAGAAATATATGTGGACCTACCTGGTAAATATCAGTCCTTAGAGTAGTGATCTCAACCCTCATAGTAGTTAAATCATCTAAGCCACCCTCAATCTTCTCCCTAGCTTCCATCCTAGTACTGAGGTTATCTAACCTCTCACGATACGATGGCAAATTATTATGAAACGACACCATCTAGCCTCTAACTAGGAGCAATGCATCCTCAATGGCCTTCTCAACAAATTTGGGCATCACCCTTTCTACCCTAGCTACTCTCACATCCGCAGACTGCACAAGGTTTCCCATTTGATATATCATGTCTTAGTCAAGGGAGGTCGAGAAACAAAGAACAAGACCATCACTAGTGGAGGTAAAAGGTATAGAGGAAGGCTGAGCGGTACCTGATGGCTTCTTAGAAGGAGCAGGTTGAGTGTATTGACCTCAAGGATAGTAGGGTCTACAAGGAGGGTAATGTCTAGTGGTGGAGGATTTCTCTAAGCCACATCATATCTTAATTAATCTGCCTCAATCCTCCAAATATCATTAGAGAAGGTGGGTGTGATCTTGACATATATCCTCTTCTGATAAGGGACTCCTACAACCTCACACAACCGTGTGATATAGAGTGAGAAAGGGAGAGATATGTGCTCCTGATAACCTCACATCAACATCTCCTCTACAATAATCCCATTGACGTGGATCTCTATCATATTAATGATGGTACCAACTAAAATGACCTTTGGATGCCGGAGGATGGACTCATTCTTGGATGACATAAGATTACTACTAACGTAGGTGAACAAATACTTGGAGTTGATGTTCATATCTTTATTTTCTACCCGTGCTCCATCAACAATCCACGGAGGAGAGATATCAAAAATTAGGAGTGCCAGCCACCTCTTTAGTGCATCTAGGACCTGTTTAAACTAGAGCCTCTAATCGTCAGCTCTAGTGCCTTTGCTACACAAAATATTGTTAATGACACATGCATAGCACTGTACCATCTTGCACTGAACTTCTACCTCCTCTAAGCGCTTCCAAATAGTGCCCATTCTCTTCTTTAGTAATGCCTTTGCGTAGGACTCATAGAATTCTCTCACCCATGTCAGGACATAAGAAGGTCAGGATCTCATGAACCTTTCCAACTTGTGATACTTGATAATGTCCCAAATGGTCAGATAATCACTCATCACCCCTTCAGTTTAGAGATGTCTCTTCTCTAGAATAGTGCATTCTACAACAACTTTGAGCCTAGTGAGGGTTCTTAGAGCTATGGTTGGGAGAACTCTAGAGAGAGGGGACTGAGCCTGAGAAATTTATGCCAACTTATACCTGATACCATTCTATTCTTGGCAATCACCTTCTTTACCTTCTCACCCACACACATAAAAGAGCACGAAATGGCTTGTTGTTGCGAGCCTCAGAAAACACTTGATAGAAATCCCCTTTTTTTTCTTTGGAAGGTGAAGAGGAGGAGAGATCACAACTCTCTTACCTTTGTTTCTGGCCATTTCCTGCAAGGCAAAAAAATTCAAAATATAGATCGAGTGAACGTTAGTTGAAACAAGTTATGTCACAAACATAGTTCAAAATGAGTTTTGAGGCTCACCGTCTGGGAATGCGATTCACCTAACAGGTTAGGCGAGCTTATGTGAGCTTGCTGAAGTTGAAAGACCACAACTTAAATTCACTCAAGCATCAAAGAAAGAGTCATCTCCAACTCGGTGATTCGCTAAGTTGGTTTTGGTGGTCTAAGAAAAGTCCACCAAATGTAAAAGAGTTCAACAAAGGATAAACACTAAGGGTGATGTCTACTCTACCATTGCAATCCACCGAGTTGGTTTTGGTGAGCTAAGACAAGCTCGCTGAATGAGATAGTACAGTGGTCACATATTTAAATACAAAATGTGATTTTGTACTTGCTCGATGATTCACTAATCACCATGGTGAGCTAAGACAAGCCTGCCGAACTGGTAATTTAAGGCTAATGTAAAATTTCCAAAATTTCAACACCAATATGCAACAAAATCCATTATCCAATCAACTTTACGATCTACCCACATGTTATTCTACCCATGGGTACTCAGACGTCCCCCAAAATTCATATAGAAATGCCCAAACTGATGGTTTGCCCTTAAAAAAATTATCACTCTAGCTATAACTGGGCATATACAAGATCTTGGGGCAACATTGGGCTAGCAAGACTTCACCTGCTTTTAAATTAAGCAAGACATATCACATTCAATGATTCAATTTCAAGTTTTAACTTTCCTAATCAATTTTTGCAATTTCAGGTACTAAATCAACTATCATAACTCATGGGAATAATCTAATCATAAATTTTTAGGAAAACCGATTAAATCAGACAAAAAAACAACATCACACAAAACGTATATCACAAACATTAAGATTAAACTCAAATATCACTAAAGGCCTCAAAAACCAACCTTAGAGATGATCACAAATCACAAAATCGAGGGTTAAGGGTCTAGGATAGAAAAGCAAACAACAAAATGCACTCCAAGAACAAAATCCATGCAAATAAGGTAAAACAAAGAAAAGAAACAAGAGTTTGGAGGGTTTGGTAAGTGAAAAACTTAAAAACGATCAAAGGTTTTCGTTTAGAACTTGGAAAACCTTTTGGCCTCAGGCACACTTGGTGATATGCGACTAACGTCGCCGAACACATTTGGTGAATCTTTGAAGGAGCATAAGCTCACCGGTGAGGCTTGAACAAATACCAAACTTGATGCTCATTTCGTGGACCCAATGTATTTTGCCTACTATGATTGGGCAAATCGATGATTTGGTCCTTTATCGCCGAAGTTTACAGTACCATTTTTCTAAATTCTTGGCTCAAAGGGAGAACATGAAGAGGTTCTCCCAATCACTTTGGTGCATTGGCGACTGGGTACTTTGCATCACCTTTTGCATCCTTTTTAACCTTTCAATTTCTATTCAATCTGCGCAGTCACTACAAACTTTATTGAAAACTATAAAATAAACTTGGGTTGTCTCCCAAGAAGAGCCTTATATAATGTCATGGAATGACACAATTGTTATTCATAAACATTTATTTTTGGGATTTGGGACAATTTCATTGGGCAATGTTTCCCTTTTGACTTGGATTTAGATGGGTAGAGTGTTGGATTTGGGACAATCTCATTTATCTCTCCAACCATTATTTTAATTTTTTTTCCAACCTTGGTTCCAACCTGATCTAGGGTAGTTTGGATGAGAACCCCCTATGTAACACCCCAGATTTGATCTAAGGCTAAGTAGCGATATTACAGAGGTTTCAGGTGCCAACCACGGGGCGTGGTTGGAACCACTCCCTGTAGGTGGGTCTCATGGATGGCCACCTTAGAAAATGACCAGGTAGGAACCACGAAGGGGTCTACAGACCATTGGTGGGTCAACGCACCGTGGACTGGACCTCTGTGGATTGGCGAAAATCTCTGAGAAAAAACCACAACCAACCAGGATGGACCGTAGGTCAGTCTATGGTCCGTCGGTTGGGGTCCGTGGTTCGTGAATGGGTGGTTATTCTTAGGAGCTTAAGGGTCTTTTCCAATTTTAATTAGAATTAAGTGGTGTCATTTTTACTAAACCTAGACCCCTATATAAGCATTTTACGCTAAATTCACCCAATTAATTCATTCTGTCAAATCACAAAAGAAAACTCAAATCCTCTCTCAAATATTCTCTCTCTAGAAGGTAGAAGAAAAAGAAGGAGATTGAAGCTAGGTCAGAATCAAGTCTTCCAATATTCAAGCTTTGGTGGGCTTTGTGACTAAGGTATGATGGTTTTTCATTCATGGGATCCTTCCTCCCATCGAGTCCCCTAGAATTCCACAATTTGAAAAAGAATTTCCCCAATTTTAGTTAGGGTTTCTTCTATTGTTGTGGGTTATGATGAATGTTGATCCAATTGAGTGGATTATGACTGTTTAGGGTTGAATTGATATTGTGGGTTTGATGCCATGCGAGGGAAACTCTATGGACTAGATATCTCCTTATAAGATTGATGATTTATGACTAGAATTGCATTAATTGAAGCATATATGATGAATATGATGTTAATTGCTAGCATAGATGATGATCATGAAATGTAGTGCTTGAGAGTAAAGCCTAGACTATGAATTATTGATTGCTTAATGATATGATGTGGAAGTGATACTTCCCATAATGAATTGCTAAGCATGATTGAATGAATGTGGTTTACTCACATGAATGATTCTAGGTTGAAAGAATTGCTCACTCAAAACGAATCTAGACTAAAATTCTTATTGAATGATGAGGCTAGAGGCTATTACCCTTGACCTCCATATGCAAAGATATGAAGCGATTCCCATACTTCTTAAAATTGAACAAGAGCTGAGTCCCCATGTTCTTACTATGATGAATGGACATGGAGGTAAGTAACCATGCTCCTTATGAAATGATGTGGAAGCAAGTACCCGCATCATATGATGATATTGTGGAGGTGAGTACCCGTGATCTAAAAGTAAGGCAAGAGGCGAATACCCATTATCCTTTATGAAATAGGTATTGAGGTGAATCCCTATGTCTTTAAAAGTAAGTAAATGTGATTCTGTTATGAAGTTGATTGACTTGGAGTGTTGCTAGATATGTCATCCATGGTGTAAGCTTACTAGAGGTGGATTACCTAAGTGTTGGTTAAGGATAAGTGAGGTTAGTTAATGGAGTATTCCTCTTTCATTATGATGATTATTATGCCTTGATTATGCTTATGCCTTATGTCTTATGTTAACTAACACTTATGTTCATATTGTTTATGCTAGCTATCATATTTAGTACTTGATTGTACTAACGCATACTCTTGCCTACATTCTGAACAAATATAGGGTCCGGCGTTCCCGATTCACACACTTGTAGCTAGGATTCCTAGAGGGTTGTTATGTGAAGCTTTAGTGAGTCCTCATTGTATTCGAGGATTGGATCAACCTATCTCTTTTATGTCTTTCTTTTATGTATAAGACTATTGTATGGGCCGTGTCCTAAGATTTTTATTCTCTTATGTTTAGATGGTTTGAGACAATGTCATGTTAGACTTCTGCTTGTTTTATAAAAGACTTTGATTGTATTGAAAATTTTTCAATTCCCACACCTTTTCTATTACTTTATGTTATTATATGCTAAGTTGCTTGTATGAGGCTTCTTGGGGTCTTATACGCCTTGTTACATCTAGAAGGTACCCTTGGGTCGTGACAAACTTGGTATCATAGCACAAGGTTTAGAATGGTTTTAAGATGTCTCAAACTACTTCTAGTAGTGTCTTGTTAATAAGTGTGAAGCACGCCACATTTATGAATGAGAAGCTATTATATGTTTAGGAAACTTCACTTCTTCACTTCTTCACTTCTCTAAGTCGTTCCATGGAGTTTAACTCTATAATTCTTTCTCCTAATCTGTGCCCGATGGTTTTTAGGAAATGACTACTAGAAGGGCTAATGCTAGAAGGTTGGAGGAAGGCATTGTTGAGCAAGAGGTTCCTCCTCAAGCTCTTCCCCATGTTCCGATTGACCGTTGAATAAGAATGTGACTAATGCAGAGTTTAGGTCGGCATTCCAAGTGTTGGCTCAAGCCATGATGACACAATCTAACAAGGTGGTAGCCCCCATGAACCTAAGTGTGGGTATGACAGCGGCAAGAGTAAGAGATTTTACAAGGATGAACCCTCCCAAATTTTATGGCTCCAAACTTGAGGAAGACCCTTAAGAGTTTATAGACGAGGTCTATAAGGTACTTGCTATCATAGGTGTGACTTCGATAGAGAAGGCAGAAATAGACGCTTACCAACTTAAATGGGTTGTTCAGATTTGGTTTAATCAGTGGAACGAGGCAAGGGTGGTGGAAGCGGGTCCCATAGAATGGGAAAGGTTCAAAAGTGATTTTCTTGACCGATTCTTCCCTCTAGAGATGAGAGAGGCCAATGTACTTGAGTTCATCAACCTTAGGCAAGGAAATATGAGTGTAAGGGAATATGTCTTGAGGTTCACTCAACTATCCAAGTATTCTCCTTCTATTGTGGTGGATCGTAGGGCCAAGATGAGTAAGTTTGTGTCATGAGTGTCGGACTTGGTTGTCAAAGAGTGCTGCACCGCTATGATTGTTCATGACATGGACATTTTTTGCTTGTAAGTGCATGCCCAACAAATTCAGGAAGAAAAGCTCAAGGAAAGATCTAGAGAGGTAAAAAGGGCTAGAGTGGATAATGGCAACTATTATCATGCTAGGTTCGGTGGACGGAGTCGTTCAAGGTTCCATCAAAAGTTCTTCGGGCAAGGTTCTACAAGTTCTCCTCTGAGGCAAAGAAATAAGTGGGTGTCTAAACCAAAACCGCAAGGAGATGGTAATAGGCCTCCGATGCCTATTTGTGCTAAATGTGGGAGAAATCATGAAAACAAGTGTCTAGAGGGTTCCAATGCTTGTTTCGGGTGTGGTAAAATGGATCATAAGATAAGGGATTGCCCTTTGCTTACTAAAAATGATGGAGACACTCGTCGTAGGGCTCAATTCTACCCTTCATCAGGTCCAAGTTGCTCAAGTGGAAATGCTCCTAAGGAAGACTATTTCTATGCTCTCCAAACTAGAGGCGATCAAGAAAGATCCCCGGATGTAGTGATGGGCATGTTAAAAGTTTTCCATATAGATGTGTATGCTTTACTTGATCCGGGTGCGACTTTGTCCTTTGTGACCCCTTATATAGCTATAAGGTTCTATGTGCTCCCCGAAGTGTTGTTAGAACCCTTTTTTGTTTCTACCCCCCTTGGTGATTTTGTGGTGGCTAAAAGTGTCAATAGGAAATGTCATGTTTCCTTATCCCATACATTCCCTCTGGTAGATTTGGTGGAACTTGATATGATAGATTTTGATGTCATACTTGGGAGGGATTGGTTACATTCATGTTATGCCTCTCTTGATTGTAGAACTCGGGTAGTCAAATTTCAATTCCCAAATGAGCCTATCTTAGAGTTGAAGGGGGGAAACTCTATGCCTAAAGGTCAATTTGTTTCTTACCTAAAAACAAGGAAAATTATTTCTAAAGGTTGTGTCTACCATATTGTGAGGGTGAGGGATGTGGAGTCTGAAACTCCTACTCTTGAGTCGGTTTCGGTGGTAAAAGCGCTTCCGGATGTTTTTCTCGATGATTTGTCCGGTGTTACTCCCAAAAGGGAAATAGACTTTGGGATTTACCTTCTCCCCGATACCCAACATATCTCTATTCCTCCTTATAGAATGGCCCCGAAGGAACTTAAGTAGTTGAAAGAACAATTGAAGGATCTATTGGATAAAGGCTTTATCCGACCGAGTATCTCTCCACGGGGTGCTTCAGTATTGTTTGTTAAGAAGAAAAATGGTTCACTCCGTATGTGTATTGATTACCGCCAATTGAAAAAAGTGACCATAAAGAACAAGTATCCTCTTCCAAGAATAGATGACTTATTTGATCAACTTCAAGGGGTAAGTTATTTCTCTAAAATTGATCTCCAGTTGGGTTATCACCTGTTGAAGGTGAAAGAGGAAGATATTCTGAAAATGGGTTTTAGAACCCGATATGGTCATTATGAGTTTTTTTAATGTCGTTTGGGTTGAGTGATGCCCCAACGACGTTTATGGATTTGACGAATAGGGTGTTTAGATAATGTCTTGATATGTACGTTATTGTAATCATTGATGATATTTTGATCTATTCAAGAAGTGAGGACGATCACATAGAACATTTGAGGATTGTATTGCAAATCCTTAAAGGACCAACAACTTTATGCGAAGTTTAGTAAATGTGAATTTTGGTTAAGGTTTGTGGCTTTCATAGGCCATATAATTTCAAGTAAGGGTATTGAGGTAGATCCAAAGAAGACGAATGCGGTCAATAGTTGGCCTAGACCTCTATCACCAATAGACATTAGAAGTTTCTTGGGTTTGGCCAGTTATTATAGAAGGTTTGTTGAGGGGTTTTCCTCAATTTCTTCTCATTTGACGGCTTTAACTCAAAAGAAAGCCAAGTTTATATGGTCTGATGCCTGTTAGAAAAGCTTCCAAGAGTTGAAAGATAGACTTACTTCTGCTCTGGTTCTAATGTTACCGGAAGGTACAGAGGGCTTTGTGGTATATTATTATGCCTCTAAAATGGGATTGGATGTGTGAATATGCAAAATGGTAAGGTGATTTTCTATGCTTCAAGGCAAATAAAAGTTCATGAGAAGAACTATCCTACCTATGACCTTGAATTAGCGGTGGTGGTATTTGCCTTAATGATTTGGAGGCATTATTTGTATGGGGTCCATGTGGATGTTTTCACCGACCATAAAAGCTTACAATATGTGTTTACCCAAAATGAATTGAATCTTCGCCAAAGAAGGTGTATTGAATTGTTGAAGGACTATGATATAAGTGTCCTATATCACCTCGGAAAGGTGAATGTATTAGTGGATGCTCTTAGTCAACTATCGATGGGTAGTGTTTCACATGTAGATGATGATAGAAGAGAGTTGGCCCGAGATGTCCACAGGTTGGCCTAATTGGGTGTTTGATTGGTAGACTCCGCCAAGGGTGGGGTTATAGTTCATAAAAGGTCAGAATCATCTTTTGTAGCCGATGTTAAAGCAAAGCAATGTCTAGATCCGACGTTGGTAGAATTGATAGCAGCGGTACTTAGAAAGTCAGTTGAGGCTTTCTCCCAAGGGGGAGATGGTGTCCTAAGGTACCAAGGTCGTTTATGTGTTTCGAATGTCGATGACTTAAGGGAGCAAATTTTGATTGAAGCCCATAGTTCTCGGTATTCTATTCACTCGGGAGCCACTTAGATGTACCGTGATTTACAGGATGTCTATTGGTGGAATGGGATGAAAAATGATATTGCGGTATTTGTGGCCAAATGTCTGAATTGCCAACAAGTAAAGGTTGAGCATAAGAAATCGGGTGGTTTAGCTCAAGATATTAGCATTCCTACTTGGAAGTAGGAAGATGTGAATATGGACTTTATAGTTGGGTTACCTCGCATCCGGTGACAACATGACTCTATTTGGGTAGTGGTAGATCGGATGACAAAATCGGCACATTTCCTTCCCATCAAGGTTTCTTATTCGGCGGAAAATTATGCCAAGTTGTATTTGAGAGCTATGGAAAGCCTACATGAAGTTCCTTTGTCCATTATTTTCGATCGTGGTACCCAATTTACTTCCCAGTTTTGGAAGTCCTTCAAAAAGGGTCTTGGCACTAAAGTTAAGCTTAACACAACTTTTCATCCCCAAACCGATGGGCAAGCGGAACGAACAATTCAAATGTTGGAAGATATGTTGAGGGCTTGCGTGATAGATTTCAAGGGAAATTGGGATGACCATTTGCCCTTGATAGAATTTGCCTATAATAATAGCTTCCATTCGAGTATTGGTATGGCCTCGTTTGAGGATCTGTACGGTAGGAGGTGTAGATCTCCTATAGGATAGTTTGAAGTGGGTAAGGTTGCTTTGGTAAGTCCCGAGTTAATTCATGAGGCTATTGAGAAGGTTCAACTAATTAGAGTGAGGTTGAGAATGGCCCAAAGTCGACAAAAGTCTTATGCCGATGTTAGAAGGAGAGACCTTGAATTTGATGTGCATGATTGTGTTTACTTGAAAATCTCACCCATGAAGGGTGTAATGAGGTTTTGTAAGAAAGGAAAACTTAATCCCCATTTTGTAGGCCCATATCAAATTTTGAGACGTGTTGGTAAGGTTGCATATGAGCTTGATTTTCCAAATTAGTTGGCATCGGTGCATCTGGTTTTCCATGTCTCTATGTTGAAAAAGTTTGTTGGAGATACGACATTCATAACCCCCCTAGAAGGATTAGAAGTGAAATAGAACCTTTCCTATGAAGAAGTTTCGGTTGAGATTCTAGATCGACAAGTTAAGGAATTGAGGAACAAAGAAGTTTCTTTTGTGAAATTGTTATGGAGAAACCATCTATTTGAGGGTGTTACTTGGGAGGCCGAAGCTGATATGATGTCCCGGTATCCTCATCTTTTTCTTTCTCTAGCTTAAGGTGTTGAATTTCCTCTGGATTTGTTTGAAGTCATATGTGTTTTATGTATTTTCATGATTTCCTTAAAATTTGCATGTTCATGAAAAAGCTGAAGTTTTGAAAGAAATGGCTTTTGTGATGTATTTTACTCATGTTGTTCAGTATTAAGTATGAGTTGCTTATAGACTTCATGAGATGAGTTGTAGAACATGTTTTGTCTTGGAGTGGAGATCCCCTCCTTTGATTTGTGCTTTTTGAGATTGAATTGCATATGAGCTCCATGAGATTGTGTAGAGCATTGTTTTGAGTTGGAGATGATAGTTCCTCCTTGAACGTGAGAACTGTTAAGATTTCATGCATATTGGATTTTTAGATGTAGTTCCTACTTCCTTATAGTGCATTGAGTATGTTTAGCTTGGAGATGAAGTTCCTCCTTAGTTGTGTACATTTAAGAAGGGTTGCAAGAATGATGGGCTGCTAGTCTTGAGTCTTTTCGTTTAGAAACGTGCTTAGAATCTAATTCGAGGACGAATGATCCCAAGGGGGAGATAATGTAACACCCCGGATTTGAGCTAGGGCTAAGCAGCCATTTTACAGAGGTTTCAGCTTTCACTCACGAGGGCCAACCACGCCCCGTAGGTGGGCCTCGTGAATGGCCATCTCAGAAAATTTCCAGGCATGAACCACATAGGGGCCTACGGACTATTGGTGGGTCAACGCCCCGTGGTCCAGCCCTCCATGGATTGGCCAACATCTGTGACAAGAAACCACGACCAACCAGAATAGACCGTAGGTCAGTCGATGGTCCGTTGATTGAGGTTCGTGGTTAGTGACTAGGTAGTTATTTTTAGGGGCTTAAAGATCTTTTCCAGTTTTAATTGGAATTAAGTGGTGTCGTTTTTACTAAACCTAGACCACCTATATAAGCATTTTAGACCCCTAAATTCACCCAATTAAGTCATTCTCTCAAATTACAAAAGAAAACCCAAATCCCCTCTCAAATATTCTCTCTCTAGAAGGTAGAAGAAGAAGAATAATAATATTGAAGCTAGGTCAAGATCAAGTCTTCCAATCTTCAAGCTTTGATGGGCTTTGTGACTAAGGTATGATGGTTTTTCATCCATGGGATCCTTCCTCCCATGGAGTACCCTAGAATTCCACATTTTAAAGACTAATTTCCCCAATTTAGTTAGGGTTTCTTCCGATGTTGTGGGTTATGATGAATCTTGATCCAATTGAGCAGATTATGATTGTTTATAATTGAATTGATAGAATTGCATGTATTTAGGATTAAATTATATGTACCCATGCCTATCCTATGATTTTAGGGTTGAATTGATATTGTGGGTTTGATGCCATGTGAGGGAAACTCTATGGGCTAGATATCTCCTTATAAGATTGATGATTTATGACTAGAATTCCTTTAGATTGAAGCATATATGATGAATATGATGTTAATTGATTAAGAGTAAAGCATAGATGATGATCATGAGATGTAGTGCTTGAGAGTAATGCCTAGACTATGAATTATTGATTGATTAATGATATGATGTGGAAGAGATACTTTCCATAATGAATTGCTAAGCATGATTGAATAAATGTGAAATGTTTACTCACATGAATGACTCTAGGTTTAAAGGATTGCTCACCTAAAACGAATATAGACTAAAATGCTTAATGAATGATAAGGCTAGAGGCGATTACCCTTGACCTTCATATGCAAGGATATGAGGCGATTCCCATACTCCCTAGGATTGAACAAGAGGTGAGTCCCAACGTTCTTATTACGATGAATGGACATGGAGGGGAGTACCCATGCTCCTTATGTAATGATGTGAAGGTGAGTACCCGCATCATATGATGAGATTGTGAGGCGCGTACCCATGATCTAAAAGTAAGTAAGGCAAGATGCGAATACCCATTAGCCTTTATGAACTAGTCATTTAGGCAAATCCTCATGTTTTTAAAATTAAGTAAAGTAAATGTGATTATGTTATGAAGTTGATTGACTTGGAGTGTTGCTAGATATGCCATCCATGATGTAAAGCTTGACTAGAGGTGGATGACCTAAGTCTTGGTTAAGGATAAGTGAGGTTACTTAAGGGAGTATTCCTCTTTCATTATGATGATTATTACGTCTTCATAATACTGAGCTTTATGTCTTATGTTGACTAACGCTTATGTTCATGTTGTTTATGCTAGATATCATATTTAGTACTTGATTATACTAACACATACTCTTGCCTACATTCTTATCAAATGTAGGGTCCAGCGTTCCCGATTGGCACACTTGTGGCTAGGATTCCTAGAGGGTTGTAAAGTGAAGCTTTGGTGAGTCCTCATTGCATTCGAGGATTAGATCACCCTATCTCTTTTATGTATTTCTTTTATTTTTGAGACTATTGTATGGGATGCGTCCCAAGATTACTATTCTCTTATGTTTAGATGGTTTGAGACAATGTCATGTTAGATTTCCACTCGTTTTATAGAAGACATTGATTGTGTCGAAAAGTTTTAAATACCCACACCTTTTCTATTACTTTATGTTATGATATGCTAAGTGGCTTGTATGAGGCCTCTCGGGGTCTTATACGCCTTGTTACATCTAAGGGGTACTTCTGGGTCGTGACACCCCATTTGATTTACGAAGAATTGTGCCTTTTAATTATATAATTGTCACGACCCAAGGGTACCCCTAGACGTAACAAGGCACATAGAACCTCGAAAGGCACCATGTAAGCCACTTAGCATATCATAACATAAAGCATTAGACCAATAAGAGTAAAAACACATTTAAGTCCAAAAACTTTTATAAAGGAAAGGGAAGTCTAGACTTGTCTCAATTACCCATCTATTACAATAGTTCAAATGAAAAGGGACATATCCCATACAACATAGTATGAAAATAAAATACTAGAAATGAAACTCAAAGTGAAACATCTGTCCTCGACTCATGTGGACTCACCACAATCAAGCAGAATAGTCGAATCCAAGCTTGAACCAAATGATAACAGCCTTAAGAACTGGACCCTACACTTGGGGAAAAATGTAGAAAAATATGGGTTAGTACAAAAATGCACTAAGTATGATAGTCATGCACAAAATAATGAAAACATGCTAAAGGGACATTTTAGTTGAATGCATGCAATTTACTAAGTTAAAGCATGATTTTAAAGATAATGGAAAAGCACAAGTCATAAGTGTAATCAACTCATAAATAATCATACCATTTCCATGCCATAATTACACTCAAAGCATACTTGTGCAATGCATCAATAAGATCCTATAATCCCACACATACTAAGTAAGGCTTCTTGCGTAACTATAGTTCATATTTCATATTCTTGTTCATACTATCATAAAGGGAGATTAGCCTTAACCGACATGGACCATGTGAGCTTAACATGGAATATGGTGTCTACCGATACCGAAAAGGGGTTGTCCTATTTGCCTAAGGTAGAACCATACTATTAGCTTAGGTGGATCAACTAGCTAAAGACCTATGAGGGCACATAGTTTATGGGATAAGGGGATTGCTACTAGAAAACCTGACCTCTACAATCCTAAGGGCTTCCATCACAATTGCTCCTAGAAACTAGGCCTCTACTATCGTGAGGGTTTCCATCTCATATCACTATCCACTCGGTGCTCAACATAATTCCCGTTGAGTTCATATTAAGTCTTGACTTAAGTTCATAATTATGGAAGAATGTCTTGACACTCAATCCAACATAACACCTACTATAGCTCATAGATTCAATAGGTGAGAATAGCCTTTTCACCTTTGAACCATCATATTGTGAAAAAACCTTTCAAATCATAGCATATTAATACATAAGTGTGTACATGAGGATAACCTGCAACAACACAACACTAGCTCATAATTATGTTCACTTTACTCTCAAAGTGTTCATAAAACATATATACATAATGCTCATAATCATGCATAATTCTCATAATATGCCCTTCAAGGACCATAAATCACATTCCATCAACACATCTAGAATTACTATATTAGACATGGATATTAACATGATTCAACTAACTCAACTACTACAATCAAAATATCATAATATTTTTCTACAATCAACAAACACACATCACAAGATCATAATTGAGTAATATGGGGTTTTCATGGGTTCTTGGGGAATTTAACATAAAAACCATAATAAAACATCAATTCAATCATAATGTAAACTAAATCAAACATTAAAATCATTTTTGAAAGGAACCCATGACTTGGAGACAAACCCTAGCTTTTGGGGAAATTTCTATCTTTGAAATTGGGGTTTTGAAGAGATGCCATAGATGAATTCTATCCATGGATGAAAGACTACCATACCTTAGATATGAATCCCAATGAAATTGGTATGAAAACTTTGCTTTTTGAACCCTAGCTCCACCTTCTTCCTTCTTCTTCTTCCTTGAAGTTCTAGAGAGAGAATTTCCTTTGGAGAGGATGAAGTTTGGGGTTTTATTTTGGATTCTAGGGAAAATGACTTAATTGGGGGAAATTTGAGCATAAAAAGCTTATGTACTTCACTAGGGAAAGAGTAAAACGATGTACTATCGATTTAGGGAAAATAACAAAAGAACCTTAAGACTCCCACTTAGAAGTTGCAGATCTGCACGCTTTAGCTCGCCAAGTGGTCCCTTGGCTCGCCGAAATTTCCAGTGTCCACATTTTGGAGGCAGACCATTATGCGATGATGAGGAGACTTTGGGCGATGCGCCAATGATACGCTCAAATTACATCTCCCTAAGAAGTATAAGTGATCGTCATCAAGTAAAGAACCCAACTTGGAGGTTGGTGTCGATCCCACGAGGAATATGGTTTAGACTTAAACTTAACTCACTATTATATTTGTTTAGTCAACTTCCTTCCGAGACAAGTAAGTAAAGGGGGGGGGATAGTTATGTGTAGCAAATAACTTATTGTAGTTTAGGGAACAAGTGAGCAAGATTCAAACTTTGGTTGTTATCCATGAGAGAGAGAGATTAGGGTGTATGTGTTCCCCATAAGCTCATAACGCGGTAATCCTAGTAATAGTAATCCTTTCCTAGTGTATCACATGCAAAATGGTAAGTTATGTATCCCTAATTCCTTGGTCCAACAAATAGAAAATTTCACCCCGCACCTTGGTTCGGCTACGTGTGTATAATTTACTAACCCTTACCTTCACCTCATATTAGACATCACATCGATGTATGGCTTAGTTTTCACCCTCGCACCAATTGACATTAGACTATAAGATAGTATCACACTAAATCTATGTTGATAATTCTTTTCTTATTAACTACCTTCTTGGTCAGGCAAGTAGCAACAAGGTGAGTTCCAACGTTGGCCACCGTTAAAAAGACTTTTAAACGAAAGAATTATCAATGCATGCAACAACACTATTCAAGAATTACTTAGTTACTATTCATACTTTGTTAATCACTCATGGTTCCCACAACCCTAGTTGTGCATTTAGTTACCCATATTAGCAAGAACACAATTCATATTTTCACAAGAATAATTCATGAACTTACGTAATGAGTAGAAGAAACCCAAAATCTCCAATTGAAATTCAAAGCAAGAATCTTTATAAACCGAAATTAGGAATTCAAATTGCTAGAGTTTGCAAGTTAATTCCCAAGAAAACACCAAGAACTAAAGTTAAACAATAGTGGCTAACCCCCGAAAACAAAGTTTACATACCCTATTTATAGAAACCCAAACAAAAAGGAAACGAAATAAGGAAATAAACGGTTGGACACGACTTCAATCGACGAGACTGACCTACGGACCATGGATCGACCTACGGTCCATAGGTCCCTTCCGTAGCCCAAGACTCAGACTTTTTCCACAGAGGTTTGAACCTTTAACTTTCTGATGCAAACGATGGACCTGCAGAACAGACCGTAGGTTGACCTACGGTCCGTGTGTCTCCTCTCGTGGCTCCACACTTAGAACTTTTCATCATGTACTGGAACTCAGACATTCTGATACAAATGACGGACATGCATGACTGCCCGTAGGTCGACCTACGGTCCGTCAGTGGCCACTGTGGTTCCACACTTGGTAAAGAATTCCTTGATGCTCTATCTACGCCACCAACCTACGGAGCGTGACTGGACCTACGGTCCATAGGTGACACATTCTGCATAAATTCAACTGATGTCTCTCTTAACCTTATCCAAGCCTATTTCCTGCAAATATAATAGAAAAAATATTAATTCTAATACAAAATGGCCCTAGACACACACAACTCTTAACTGAAATGTATTAAAAATACCGTAAACTAACGGTATATCAGCCAACAGAATTATCGATCCCTGACCTAGCTCGCCTAATTTTGCAGAATCTTGGCCCCCTAGGCAATCCAATGGGAGACTCTAGCTCCACTTGGCTAACCGCCAAGTCACTTTTGCGATGGTACTGCCCATCACCAAGTGGGTCAAGGAAACATAAGTGTTTTCCTTCAACTATTTCCAATGTACGATAGGCTCTTTCCCATTTTCCTTGACGTTGACCCACACGTTTAGCTCTAGTTTAGCCTACTAGCTTTTGGGGAGTTACAATATCTGCCCCTTGGAAACCTTCATCCTCGTATGACAATCTAGAATCCTTACGGAGATAAAGACTCAAGACTAGCATCCCATCATGCATGCAACATCAAAATAATGTGCAATTCAAAGGCGGAGACGTTAACTTTGTTTAAAACATAATCAATGCAACACAAGGAAGTAGGAACTACATCTAACAACCCATTATGCATGAAACTCGATATTTCTCATATTTATAGGAGGAACTACCTTCTCCACTAAAAGCATACTCAACACAATATCATGGAGCCAATATACAATTACTCTCAAAACCATACTAAAGCATGTTCCTCAACTCAGCCATGAAATCAAATAGGCAATTCATACTCAATGCACAACAACATGAGGAAATTCAATCATAAAAACTCATTTTCTTACTAAACATGAATTTCATCAAGAACATGCATAACATAAGGAAATCATGGAAAAGCTCATATAACACACATGACTCCTAAAACACTAAAACTTACGAGGAAATAATTACCTAAGTAGCACCCTCAACTAAATGATTTCTCCATAAAACCTTCACGGAAACTATTTCCTTGTTTCTCAATCTCTTGACTTGCCGGTCTAGGATATCTACCGGAACCTCTTCATAGGAAAGGCTTTCATCAACTACCAACCCTTCTAAGGGAATAATGGATATCGGATCTTCAATACACATCTTAAGCATAGAAACATGAAATACCGGATGAACCGGAGCCAACTCATTTAGCAAATCCAACTCATAGGCAACCTTCCCAATACGTTGCAAAATTTGATATGGGCCTATATACCGGGGACTAAGTTTTCCTTTCTTGCCAAACCCTTTCACACTATTCATGGGTGAGATTTTCAAATAGACCCAATCATTAACTTCAAATTCTAGATCCCTTCTTCTCACATTGGCATAAGATTTTTGTCTACTTTGAGCTATTCTCAACCTCTTCCTAATGAGCCGAACTTTCTCAATGGCTTCATAAATCGATTCGGGACCAATAAGAACAATTTCAGCTACCTCAAACCAACCAACCGGAGACCTATATCTCCTACCATACAAGGACTCAAAGGGAGCCATACTGATACTAGAGTAATGACTATTATTGTAGGCAAACTCTAACAATGGCAAGTGGTCATCCCAATAACTTTTGAAATCTATAGCACATACCCTTAAAATACCCTCGAAAGTTTGGATGGTACGCTCCGCTTGCCCATCGGTTTGGCATGAAAAGTCGTTCTAATCTTAACTTTAGTACCAAGCCCTTTTTGGAACGACTTCCTAAAGTGTGAAGTAAATTGAGTACCCGGTCCGAAATAATAGATAAAGGAACCCCATGTAACTTCACTATCTCACTTATATAAAACTTGGCATAGTCTTCCGCCGAATGAGAAACCTTGACGGGAATGAAGTGGGCTGATTTTGTCATCTTATCTATAATGACCCAAATAGAATCATGTTGCCTTCGAGTGCGAGGCAAACCCAAAATAAAATCCATATTCCCATCTTCCCACTTCCAAGTAGGGGTGTGCACTATTCGGATTAAACCGAATAACCAAACCAAATCAAACCGAATTTTTATTTGGATAGGTTTTTTGGTTTTTCGGATTGGTTTTGGATTAATAAATTACTTTTTTTGGTTTTGAATTTTAAAAGATAAAAACCGAAAAACCAAAAAAACCGAATTATATATATATATATATACTGCGTGGAGTCGCGTGGTGTGCCACATAAGTCAAAAGGTGTACAAAATTACAAAAAAAATGAGTTCAAGGGGGTAATAGGACCTTAATTTAGTTAAGGTGTGTCGCTGTGATTTCGGTCATAGTCTAGGGGGTACTTGTGTCTTCTCTCTTTTCTCCCTTTTATGTTTGAATTACATCTATAATAGGTATACTTATTAGTATTGTGTTTTAAGTTTTACTTATGATTTATATTAGAAAGTATATTTAAGGGATTAAATATTATTACTTTGGTTATATATGTTATTAATTATTGACATAACCGAATAACCAAACCGAAGTAAGCCAAACCGAATAGAGGAAAACCAAACCAAACCAAATTTATTTTGGATCGGATTGGGTTACACTTTTACAAAACCAAAAACCGAAAATTCAAATCGAATAGTGTAAAACCAAACCAAAAAACCGAATGCACACCCCTACTTCCAAGTGGGAATACTTATATTTTGGGACAAGCCTCCCGGCCTTTGATGCTCAACCTATACTTGTTGACAGTTAGAATATTTGGCTACAAATCCTGCAATATCTCTCTTCATACCATTCTACCAATAGACTTACCGTAGATCACGGTACATCTTGGTGGCTCCCGGATGAATAGAATACCGAGAACTATGAGCCTCCTCTAAAATTTTCTCCATCAAACCATCAACATCCAGAACACATAATCTACCTTGGTACCTAAGTACCCCATCTCCCCGTTAGGAGAAGGCCTCAACGGATTTCTTGAGTACCGACTCTTTCAACTCAACTAATAAAGGATCAAGATCTTGCTTAGACTTCACATCCATCATAAAGGACGATTCGGAGCCATTATAGACCATGTCACTACCCTTGGTGGAATCCACTAGTTGGACACCTAGTCGGCCAATATATGCACCTCACGAACTAATTCTTTCTTTTCATTCTCTACATGAGCCACACTACCCATGGATAATATACTTAGTGCATCCGCTACAACATTAACTTTGTCGGGGTGGTAAAGGTCACTCATGTCATAATCCTTCAAAAGTTTTAACCACCTTCATTGTCGGAGATTCAAGTCCTTTTGACTAAAACACATATTGAAGACTCTTGTGATCGGTGAAAACATACACATGGACTCCGTACAAGTAATGTCTCCATATTTTCAAGGAAAATACTACCGCCGCTAATTCAGGATCATGGGTAGTATAATTCTTCTCATGTACTTTAAGTTGCCTTGAAGCATGCCATCACTTTCTGATTTTGCATGAGGACACATCCCAACCCCACTCTAGAGGCATCACAATATACCACAAAACCATTTGTACCTTTCGGTAAGGTCAATATCGGAGCGGATGTAAGTCTATCTTTCAACTCTTGGAAGCTTTTCTCACAAGCCTCCAACCACTCAAACTTAGCTTTCTTTTGAGTCAAATCCATAAATGGAGAAGCAATGGAGGAAAACCTCTCAACAAACCTCCTATAGTAACCGGCAAAACCCAAAAATCTTCTATTGTCGGAAGGAGTTAGAGGTCTAGGACAACTTTTGATCGTATCTGTCTTCTTCGGATATACCTCAATACCTCACTTTACACAATATAACCAAGGAAAGCTACGGGTCTTAACAAAAATTCACACTTGCTAAACTTTGTAAAAAGTTATTTGTCCTTAAGAACTTGCAACACAATTCTGAAATGGTCCGTATATTCATTCTCACTCCTTTAATAGATCAAAATATCATAGATAAACACAATCACAAACATATCAAGATATTGTCTAAATGCCCTATTCATCAAATCCATAAATGTCGTTGGGGGATTTGTCAACCCAAATGACATAACCATAAAATCATAGTGACCATACCGGGTCCTAAAGGTTGTCTTTGTAATAACAACCCCTCTCACCCTTAATTGGTGATAACCCGAATGAAGGTCAATTTTGGAGAAATAACTAGCCTATTTAAGTTGATCAAACAAGTCATCAATTCTCGGAAGGGGATATTTATTCTTGATGGTCACTTTATTCAATTGACGATAATCAATGCACATTCTAAGAGACCCATCCTTCTTTCTAACAAACAATACTGGAGCACCCTATGGAGAGATACTTGGTCGGATGAAGCCCTTATGTAATAAATCCCTTAGTTGCTCTTTCAACTCTTTTCACTCGGTCGGAGACATTTTATAAGGAGGAATGGAGATAGATTGTGTATCAGTTAAATGTTTAATACCAAAATCTATTTCCCGCTCGTGAAGAATACCGGGCAAATCATTAGGGGAAAATTCCAGGAACTCATTCACTACCGGAATTGACTCTAGAGAAGGGGTTTCAGACTTAACATCCATCACCCTAACAAGATGGTAAATACATCCTTTGGAGATCATTTTCTTATCTTTAAGACATAAAACAAATTGACCTCTAGGGATAGAATTTCCCCCCTTCAACTCTAAAATAGGCTCGTTTGGAAATTGGAATTAAACCACCCGAGTCCTATAATCTATAGAGGCATAACATGCATGCAACCAATCCATGCCCATAAACACATCAAAGTTTAACATGTCTAACTCTACCAAATCCACCAAGGTAACTTTATGGGACAAGGAAATGGGACAACTTCTATAGATCATCTAGCCACCACCGAGTCACCAACCGGTGTAGAGACCGAAAAAGGTTCTACTAACACTTCGCAGAGTATTTCAAACTTCATGGCCACAAAAGGTGTCATAAAGGACAAAGTGGCACCGGGATCTAATAAGGCATATACATCAATAGAAAACACTTTTAACATACTGGTCACCACATTCGGGGAGCTCTCTTGGTCACCTCGGAATTAAAGAGCATAAAATTGGTTTTGCTTTTGCGCATTGGAGTTTGAACTGCTTGGAGGAGCTTGTTTGCCTTCTCTCCCCTTGTCCATGAGTACCGGCCAATCTCTCATCTTGTGGCCACTCTTTACACAACCATAGCACCCATCCGATCCAACTAGGCACTTGTCATCATGTTTTCTACCACACTTTGCACAATTAGGCCTAGCAGCATAAGAACCACCACCATTGCCTCCTTGAGGGTTAGGGTTAGACACACTATCCTTGTTAACCCTTGGAGCACTAGATGAGCCTTGGTTGGAGGTCCTTTGTCTGAACCTTGGTTGACCTTGTCCATCGGACCTAGCCTTGGAGAAATTCCTATCACCAGTTCTAGCTCTTTTCACCTCCCTCTTCTTGTCTTGAAGTTTCTCATCCTCCATTTGTTGGGTATACACCATAAGACGCGAGATATCCATATTATCATGAAGCATTGCCGAACGACATTCTTTTCTTACCAACCTAGACACACCCATCAAATACCTGCTTATCATATCCCTTGAATCTTCTACCAAAGCCGGAGCATACTTGGACAATTGAGTAAACTTTAGAGAATACTCTTGAACACTCATACCTCCTTCACGAAGGTTAATGAATTCTTCAACCTTAGCTTCCCTCAATTCTCGGGGAAAGAACCTATCAAAGAACGCCAATTTGAACACTTTCCACTCTATTGGACCCGCTCCTACCAGCCTATCATTCTTCCATTGAGTATACCATACTTGAGTCACACCCTTCAATTGGTAAGCGGCTAACTCCGCTTTCTCTACCGAAGTCACCCTCATGGCATCAATTATTGTATAAACCTCTTCCACAAATTCTTGAGGATCCTCTCCCACTTTGGAATCACGAAACTCGGGAGGGCTCATTCTTGCAAAATCCCTCAATCTAGAAGCCGCGAAATTCATATTAGGATTGACCAAAGCTATAACTTCTCTATTGGCTTGAGCCGTCACAACTTGAGTTAACAGTTTGAAAGCCAATCTAAACTCCGCATGGGTCACATTCTCAACCACGGGATCAACTGGAGCTTGGTTAACTTGAGGAGCTTGATTTCTGAAGAATTGTACCTCTTAATTATATAATTGTCACGACCCAAGGGTACCCCCTAGATGTAACAAGGCACATAGAACCCCAAAAGGCACCATATAAGCCACTTAGCATATCATAACATAAAGCATTAAATCAATAAGAGTAAAAACACATTTAAGTCCAAAAATCCTTATAAAGGAAAGCGGAGGTCTAGACTTGTCTCAATTAGATATCTATTAGAATAGTTCAAATGAAAAGGGACATAGCCCATATAACATAGTCCGAAAATGAAATACTAAAAATGAAACTCAAAGTGAAAAATCCATCCTCAACTCATGAGGACTCACCACAAGCAAGGAGAATAGTCGAATCCAAGCTTGAACCAAATGATAGCCTCCTTAAGAACCGGACCCTACACTTGGGGAAAATGTAGGAAAATATGGGTTAGTACAAAAATGCACTAAGCATGATAGTGCACAAAATCATGAAACATGCTAAAAGGGATATTTTAGTTGCATGCATGCAATTTACTAAGTTAAAGCATCATTTTGAAGATAATGGAAAAACATAAGTCAGAAGTGTATTCAACTCATAAATCATCATACATTGAAAGGAACATACCCTAATTACCCTCAAAGCATACTTGTGCAATGCATGAATAAGATCTCATAATCCCACCCTACTAAGTACGGCTTCTTGAGTAACTATATTTCATATTTCATATTCTTATTCATACTATCATAAAAGGAGATTAACCTTAACCGACATAGACCATGTGAGCTTAACATTGAATCCGATGTCTACCCCACACTAAAAAGGGGTTGTACTACTTGCCTAAGGTAGAACCATACTCTTAGCTTAGGTGGATCCACTAGATAAAGACCTATGAGGGCACACAGATTATATGATAAGGGGATTTCTACTAGAAAACCCGGCCTCTACTATTGTGAGGGCTTCCATCCCAAGTTATTACTCCTACAAATCTAGCCTCTACTATTGTGAGTGTAACACCCCGACTTTTCGAAACGTCTAAATTAAGTCATACCTTCTAGGAAAGACAAAGAGGGTGAGTAATAAATTAAGAATGATATGGTATGTTATATTCTAAGTGATCTAGGGTTGTATCTCAAGTTTTGAAGTTCGGTAAGTCGCAAAATAAAAGTTGGCGAAAGTTATCGTAAGTTCCTTTTTAAAGATTTCTCTGAAATTTGGTCAAATGTCTCAGAACTTTTCTCCCAATCTATAAAGATTTATGGGGCCCACAACCTCTCGAATCGAAGGACTACAAGTCTAGTTTCCAACGCATCAAACCGTTTGTTCATACAACTTCAGAATAGAGAGAAATTTTTGTTTTCACGAGACTGAACAAAAAGGCACGTGAAGTGGGTCCCCTAGTTCGGTGGAAGCTTATAAGATAGCATCTTCTTCATTTTCTTCATTCCAACTCGTAAGAAACCTACGAAAATCAGAGAATTACTCCTCAAATCATCCTTGTGTGTTCATGATCCTTTCTTGGCTCCTTATAAAAAATTTCCCTACGTCGCGAGATCATCATTTTGGTATAATTATCACAGTGAATTAGACGATGTAGCTCCGTGGAGGTTGTGGTAGCATGATTTTTTTTAGTGTTTTGATTTATTCAAGTGTTTTGGACATGTAAAGAAAGGTAGGAACAATCTGTTTAGCAGTTTATGGATACCTTAGGTCTTGGATAGTATTTTACGATAGGAATCCGTATCGATTGTCGAATTGTCGTAGTAACTTTATCCTTAATTACTGATTGATTTTACCTTTTTCTTTAGTTTTGTAGTGGTGCGGACAGAGGTATTTTCAGCATAAAATATAAAGGAAAGGTATGTTAAGGCTATTCCCTTCATTCGGCATGTTTCCTTAGAGCTTGGGAGTGATATAGTAGGGTAGTTAATGTTGGTGATATTGTAGATGTAATTGTGAGTGGTTGGCTGATTGAGTGGTTATAAACCCTCATTATAGAGACTCATAATCAGTTAAGAACGACCCTAAGTTAGGAATGACTTGGAATTTTTTTTTATATATTATAGCTAAATTGATCGTCTTTAGCTTATTCAATTGTTTGTTGTCTCCCTTGGGGCTATTGTGGTTAGCTGTTGAGTTATGAACTGCCTATGGGGGCTATGATGTTGTCTAATAGGACTATGTTATTGCCTAAGAGGGCTATGTGTTGCTCACAGAGCTATATTGATGTCAAAGAATGTTATGTGTTGCCTACGGGGTTATTTTGACGCCAAAGAGGGCTATGTGTTGCCTACAGGGCTATGTTAATGCAAAAGAGGGCTACGTGTAGTCCACAGAGCTTTGATATTGCCTAAGAGGGCTATGCGCTGCCTATGGGGATATATCGTTGCCAAGAAGGGTAATGTGACTTCTTACAAAGACAAGGGGCTAACGATAGGGTTATGTAGATTGATTTGGCACCTTCTAGGCTTAGGGGGCCTAGGTAGGTGGTATGTTGTTTGTACCTACCGAGCTTATGTGGGCTTGGTTAGGTTGTTGTTTGATTATTTTTGTATTTTTTAGATTCAGTAGTGGGTTATCATTCTTACATAAGTTTTGATTTCCTTACCTGATTGCTTTTGGTATATTATGATACTTGCTCATTTACTCTATAGCCTTTCATACTCTATAAATTATTTTGTACTAATGCCCCATTGTCTGGGGGTGCTGCATTCATGTATGCAGTACCCAACAGACGACCTAGTATAGACCTCCTAAGCAACAATATTGACTTCTATCTGGTTGGCTAGCGCCTTTCCTTCGGAACTGCCAGAGTTGGGAGGGTTTTTAACTTTTGTTGTATATATTTTTATGGGTAGGCTGGGACCCTGTCCCACCAATCCTTACTACTCTTAAAGGCTTGCAGACTAGTGTGTGAGGTGTATAGCTACGTTATGACCATGCTGGCCTAGTATGTTGGTTTGCTGAAGCTTGTGAGCTTTTTGATGTATTGTCTTGATATATACCTGCTTCCAGTTTAGGTATAGAGATCATGGTGGCCTCGACGGCCCAAGCAGGACTTATGTGCTAGTTTGCTATTTCTTTATATGAACTCTTGGAGTAGTTGTTTATTTTATAGATTTGTTGACAGGGGCCTTGCCAGCCGAGGGCTTAGTTTTAAGCCGAAATATACTTGTTTGTTTTCTTGATTGCATGTGGCTGCCATGCACTAGTAGCAAATGATTCAGTAGGGTCGGCTCGGGACTGAGTTCTGGCATTAGGAGCTAGTTGCGCCCCTTGAGTTTGGGGCGTGACAAACTTGGTATCAGAGCAACGTCTTATCCTAGGGAATCTACAAGCCATGTCTAGTAGAGTATTGTTTATAAATGTATTGTGCACCACATTCGATAAACAAGAAGCCACCGGGCAAGTTAGAGTTACTATTCTTCTTTTGCTCACCTCGTGCTATAGAGCAGTGTCTTAAGGGTTGAGGTTTCTGGCTTATAATTTGATATTTTTATGCAGATAGAGATGGCTGACACCAGACAGACCACAACTAGCTAGGGGCTAGATATAGCTGCAGGCGAAGGTACTGGCAAGGTACCACAGGTGGAGGTAGCCCATTGTGAGACCCAGTGGGAGACATCTTCTTAGCCCCCTATAGCTTCTCCACTGCTTCAGGAGCCTCTGAGGGCTACATGACCCCCAACTCTACCAGCAGTACCACATCTAGTTCCTCATATTCCATCTGACTAAGATTTCGAGAGTGCAGTATGTATGTTAGCACAGTTAGTAGTTACACAGCGCCAAATGTTGCCGGACCTTATGAAGGGCCCGGAAGTTCAAGAGTTCGTGAATTTCTTGCCTTGAATCCTCCACTGTTTACAAGGACAGATCACAGAGAGGATCCTCAGCACTTTGTTGATCAGCTTCATAGGATCTTCAGAGTCATGCATACCTCAGCGACTGAGTCAGTTGAGTTAGTAGAATTTCGGTTGCGTGATGTTGTAGTATTGTGGTGCGAAAGTTGGGAGAGATATAGGGGAAAAGATACATCTCTACCCACTTGGGATAGCTTTACAGAAGCTTTCATAGGTAACTATTTTCCTCGAGAGATTAGGGATGGTCGGGTAAACAAGTTTTTGAACCTCCGACAGGCAGCATGAGTGTCCGAGAGTACGGGCAAAGATTTGATTCATTGGCTAGGTATGTACCAACATTTGTTGATATGATGCATGATAGGGTGCATAGATTTGTGGGAGGGCTTGACTCAGACTATATCAATGCTTGTTCTACCGCTGCACTAAATGATAATATGGATATCTCGCAAATTGTGGCCTTTGCACAAGACATATAGGATCGTCGACATCTACAGTATATGAGTGAAAGGGTCGAGAAAGAGAGACAGAAGACGACTAGGCCCGCTGGTTCACAGGGAGATTTTTAGGGTGGTCCCAGACCCCGATATTCTAGTAGGCCACCTAGACCTCCACCACAGCAGTTCCAGGGTAGTAGATTTGATCGTCAAGGACAGTCAGGCCCAGGTGAGGGTTCACGAGCATCAGGCTCTCAGCAGTAGAGAGGTTCAGGCCAGGCTAGGACAGCACTGCAGCATTGCGCTACTTGCGGTAGGATGCATTTCGGGAGGTGCAGGCAGGGTTTCACAAGTTGTTATTCTTGTGGACAGTAGGGGTATGGGTTAGGAACTGCCCGACCATAGGTCAGGGTGGTATAGGTCAGTCGATCGGGTCAGTCGTAGGTTCCTCCTCATCAACATAGTCTACAGGGCGTGGACCCTAGACTTCAGCAGGTAGAGGCAGACGCGGAGGCAGAGAGGGAGCATCTAGTTCTGGTAGTGACTAGAACCGTACATATTCACTAACCAGTCGATAGGTCTCAGAGTCATCACCAGATGTTGTGACAGGTGCATTAGTTGTTTGCTCTCATTGTGTTTATGTAACACCCCGAAATGCTAACCAAGAGTCGCTTGTCAATACACCATTGCTTAATCACTACTGTATGTTTTACTCTCATTTTGGGAAGTTGAAACGTTGTGATATTTGCAAACTTGCTTAACATAAATTGTGATCGTAATTTAAGGTATTGTATTGGGGTATTTGCGTAATATTCTAATTAGAATTATGTATAACTTGAAAGGGAGGTGAGGGTTATACATATAGGTATATATGTATGCATTTTGGGCAGCCAACTTTTTTTTTGGGCAGCCACCTTTTGGAGCCAGTTGTGCATGTGATAAACATCACTCTTGAGACTATATGTTTACACCTCCTCTATAGTGAAATTCGTGTTCCTTAGCTCTAAAACCTGGTGAACTCTCTCTAACCATATTACTCTCAAAATCACAAGAGAAAACTTGGACCTTTTCGCTGAATTCGAGATACACCCTTCTCTTTGGTGAGTAGTCGAAATTTGTTTTTGAGCTAAGTAGTGTTTAGTACTTTTGGAATATCCCATTCTCTAGAACTCATGTTTCAGTGAATAAATATGTTTTGGAAAGATAATTCCTATACCTACAACTCTTATGTTTATATAAAACTCTAATTTAGCTGTTATGAATTCGAAATATGGGACGCAACATAGGACAAGTTCTGTCCAGATTTCGAATTTAGAAATCCTGTATGTACAACTGTTAGTGTATCAATGATATCTTTTTGTAGAAAATATATTTTGCGGTGATTCTTGATTGTTTGCAACCTTAAGAGATGTACCTACATCTTTCATGAAGGATATACAGTCCAGTTTTTCCGTTTTCCTTTTCAAATCTAAGTTGCGACATGAGGTACTAGGCTGGCCAGAATTACTGTTTTGGGAGCATAGTCATATTTGTACAGGCTAAGCTTACTTGTGATGATAATCCTGTTTTACATTAACATTATTGAGCTACTAGGGATTAAAGAAATTATTTAATTTTATTTTAAGGTTGTATATATTCGAGAACAAGTTGAGGACCTTGATACGTTGGTTGGTCTACGATTTGAACTCTTGAAGTTGTGTTGGACTGTTTCTAAGCTTAGCACTGAGGTTTTTGTATAAACTTGTAGTTGCACTCTTTTAAATGTTGGTATATCTAAAAGTTGATCATGGTACCTTGGTTACCACTTGTCACTTTGCATTGTCGTGTTGGTATCCTTTAAGAAGTTAAAGACTCTTGTGTAACTCGCCCACTTGTACGCTTTGTTTGATCACTTGGCACTCTGGTTGGGACCTTGTCCTTCTTGTGGCTGTGACTTTGTCACTATTGGCATGCCTCTTGATTCGGATCATTTGTCATCTTGACTCTGGATTTTTAGTCCGTCTTAAGAATGGAAGTTGTCCATTTTAAGTACGAACTAGAAAGCCATTTTTAATATGGTTCTTGGTTCTCTTGATTATTGGGTGTTTACCCTTCTTGATACAGGGTGTCGGCCCTTCTTGATACCTGCTTGTGCTTGGTGTGACGACATGATGTATATATTGAGCGTTCCTTGTTGTTGAATCTCTTGGAAAACTGTGCTATGAGCGTTTTTGACATTTGGATCTTTAAATATCGAACTTGATACTCTTTATATATTGTTTACTTGATTTATTTATTATGTTCAATTTTGCTGCCCGTGACTTGAGAAAGGTAACTTGGTGAAGTTGAGGGCTCCGAACCTATAGTTTTATACCAATAAGCTATATGTTTAGTGATAGTTGTTTCTATCATAGGGAATGTTCGAGAGGATGCATGAAGTTGGCCATTGGAGATGGAGATTTTGAGAGCCTTAAGGAAGATCACATATGCATATAGGCATCTATATTTTGTATAAACCTTGGAACTTGTACATGATCTATGTGTTGTTTATTTACATCAAATTTTGAGGACTAGTTTGATCATCACCATGGGTTGTAATATAAGTATGTCTATATGTTTTGTTCTTTTGGGCTCTGTAAACCCAAGTCTTGTAATATGCGAAATTTACTATTAGTTTTGAATGTTTGTGTGAAGCATGAACCGACTGATTTCGGTACTCGAACGTTGGTAATATTCTTGTTATCTCATCCTTAAGTGTGAGGATATTATATGCATGAAAAGCTCATCAGTTATTTGCTTAAATTATTCTGGGAGGGTTTTTCTGTCATAAGTTAAATTCCACGCCATGTCAATTTTAACATCAAATAAATGTTTAAATGGTCAAGATGTATATCCTTAACTAAATTATTCGTTATGAACCTAATCCCTCTACTAGATTAAAATCAATATGGCCATAGTTAACCTCTTTTAAATGTCGCAAGTATTTAATTAGATTTCTTGTTTAAGTGGTAGTATCATTTCAAAAGGGTCGCTACATTTTATGCTTTGACAGATCCTGGATCTACTCTTTCTTATGTTGCCCCATTTATTGCGGGGAAGTTATATATAGTAGCAGAATCATTAGATCGACCCTTTATTGTATCTACACCAGTTGGTGAGTCTATTATTGCCAAGAGAGTCTATCGAGATTTCACGGTAGAAATTATCGACCGTCAGACCTCTGTAGACCTGGTAGAGTTAGAGATGGTCGATTTCGACGTCATTATGGGTATGGACTGGTTAGCGTCTTGTTATGCTAATGTTGAGTGTCAGACAAAAATTGTTAGATTCCACTTTCCAGGAGAGGCAGTTCTGGAATGGAAAAGTGATACAGCAACGCCGAAAGGTAGGTTTATTTCCTATCTTAAGGCGAGGAGGATGATCACTAAGGGTTGTATTTATCATCTTGTTCGCGTTCATGATATAGATGCAGAACCACCAACTCTTCAGTCTATTCCGGTAGTTAATGAGTTTCTAGATGTATTTCGAGACGAGCTTCCTAATATCTCTCCAGAAAGGGAAATTGATTTTGTTATCTATATTCTACCAGGTACACAACCCATATCTATCCCTCTTTATAGAATGGCTCATGTTGAGCTGAAGGAGTTGAAGGATGAGCTAAAAGATTTTCTTCATAAAGGCTTTATCAGGCCTAGTGTTTCACCATGGGGTGCACCAATATTATTTGTGAGAAAAAAAGATGGCTCTTTGAGGATGTGTATCGATTATCGACAACTGAACAAGGCTACTATAAATAATATATATCCCCTTTCGAGGACCGATGACTTGTTTGATCAACTACAAGGTGCTAAGTACTTCTCGAAGATTGATTTGAGATCGGTAGAAAGATATTCTGAAGACAACTTTTAGAACTGGATATGGGCATTTTGAGTTTTTGGTTGTCTTTTGGATTGCCAATGCCCCGACAGTGTTTATGGACCTAATGAATTGTATATTCTAGCCTTATCTAGATACATTTGTGATTGTATTTATTGATGATATTTTGGTCTATTCTCATTCAAAAGATGAGCATGCAGATCATTTGCGAGCAGTCCTTCAGGTTCTTCGAGAGCAGGAACTTCAAGTTCCCTAAGTGTGAGTTTTGGTTGAGCTCTATGGCTTTCCTAGGCCATTTTGTATCAGATGCAGGCATTACGATTGATACACAAAATATTGAGGCTGTAAAGACTTGGCCCAGACCCATGACTCCGATTGAGGTTCGTAGTTTCTTAGGATTAGCTGGGTATAAAAGGTTTATATAGGGGTTTTCTTCACTTTCAACACCATTAATGAAGCTGACTCAAAAAAAAGCTACGTTCCAGTGGACTGAGGCTTGCGAACATAGTTTCCAGGAGCTGAAGGACAGGTTGACATCAGCACCAGTTCTAGCATTGCCAGAGGGTTCAAAGGGCTATGCGGTGTACTGCGATGCTTCTTATGTTGGATTGGGATCTATTCTAATGCAACATGGTAAGGTTATCCAATATGCTTCGAAGCAGTTGAGGAAGCATGAGAAGAACTATCCGACCCACGATTTAGAGTTGGCTGCAGTTGTGCATGCGTTAAAGATCTGGAGACACTATTTGTATAGCATTCATGTTGACATCTTCATAGATCATAAGAGCCTTCAATATATCTTTATACATAAGGATTTAAATCTTTGATAACATCGATGACTTGAGTTACTGAAAGACTATGACGTGTATATTTTATATCATCCAGGAAAGGAAAATGTGGTAGTTGATGCCCTTAGTCGAAGATCTATGGGTAGTTTATCCTATTTAGGTGTTGAGAAACGTGAGCTAGCGCGAGAACTACATTAGTTAGCTAGCTTGGGAGTCAAATTGTTAGAGGTAGACGATAGTGGGGTCATAATTCAGGACGCAGCCGTATCATATCTAGTTGTAGAGGTAAAAGCACGGCAATAGGAGGATCCTAGCTTATAGCAGCTCAGAGCCAAGGCTCAGGATAAGAAGTCTTTAGCATTTGATATAGCAGGAGATGGAGTCCTCAGATATAGCAGTCAACTGTCTGTTCCGGATGTTGCAGGGCTTCGACATCAGATTATGGAAGAGGCACATCATTCCCATTATTCTATCCACCCTGGTTTGACGAAGATGCACCATGATATTAAGGAGATCTATTGGTGTCACGGGATGAAGAAGGATGTTGCTGAGTTTGTGGCACAGTGTCCTAACTGCCAACAGGTGAAGGTTGAGCACCAAAAGCCCGCTGGGCTAGTCCAAGAGATAGACATTCCTTTGTGGAAGTGGGAAGCAATTAATATGGACTTTATTATAGGGTTACCTCAATCGCGTTGTAAGTTTGACTCTATTTGGGTAATTGTTCACAGACTAACAAAATCAGCCCACTTCGTACCAGTCAAGACTACTTTCACAACTGAAGATTATGCAGGGCTTTATATCTGAGAGATTGTTAGGTTGCACGGCATCCCAATATCTATTATCTCGGATAGAGGAGCACAATTTACCGCTAACTTCTGGATGTCTTTCCAGAAAGGATTAGGGACGCAAGTTAATCTCAGTACCGCCTTTCACCCTCAGACAGATGACCAAGCTGAACGCACTATTTTAACACTTAAGGACATGATACGGGCATGCATGATGGACTTTAATGAAAGTTGGGATGACCACTTACCTCTTATTGAGTTCGCATACAATAATAGTTATCATTCCAGCATCGGGATGGCACCTTATGAGGCTTTGTATGGTCGAAAATGTACATCTCCCATTGGATAGCTTGAGGTAGGTGAGTCAGGGTTGATTGGACTTGATTTAGTACAGCAGACAGTGGAGAAGGTTAAGATCATTCGGGAGAGGTTTCTAACATCTCAAAGTCGACAGAAGTCATAATCAGATGTGCGACGAAAGGGCTTAGAGTTTTGTGTCAATGACTGAGTATTCTTAAAAGTCTCGCCTATAAAAGGTGTTATGATATTTGTCAAGAAATGAAAGCTTAGTCTAGGATTCATTGGGCCATACAAGATCCTTCGGAGGGTAGGACGAGTGGCTTATGAGTTAGAATTGTCTTCGGGGCTAGAATCTGTTCATCTATTTTTCCATGTATCGATGCTACGGAAGAGCGTAGGAGAACCCTTCTCGGGTTTTCCCAGTTGAGGATGTTCAGATCACAAAGGAGTTGTCTTACGAAGAAACTCCAGTTGCCATATTAGATCAACAGGTCTATAAATTTAGGACCAAAGAGGTGGCTTCGGTTAAAGTATTTTGGAGAAACAAGAATAGAAAAGAGGTGACCTAGGAAGCTGAGGATGGCATGAGGTCCAAATATCCTCACTTGTTTCATACCCCAGGGTGATGGCATATCAGTTTATATTAGTGCAGTGAGGTAGGATACCTATCTGAATTTTTTATATTATTGCTTATTATTATGGTTGTTGTGGTTATATTTTGCTCGCACTATTATTGCGAAGCTATAGTGCTTAGCTATTTATGTCGTCCTGTGAGACGCCTAGGTTAGAATTTCTATGTTTCAGGTTCCTGGATAGTCACATTTACAAAGGATACTCTGCCTAAATTTTTGCAACTCCTAAGGACTTGACCGTGTGACTCATATTTTTCATTCGAGGATGAGTGTTTCTAAGGGGGGAAGGATGTAACACCCCGACTTTTTGAAATGTCTAAATTAACTCGTACTTTCTTGGAAAGAAAAAGAGGGTGAGTAATAAATTAAGAATTATGTGGTATGTCATATTTTAAGTGTTCAAGGGTTGTATCTCAAGTTTTGAAGTTAGGTAAGTCACAAAATAAAAGTTGGCGAAAGTTATCATAAGTTCCTTTTTAAAGATTTCTCTGAAATTTGGGTCAAATGTCTCGGAGATTTTCTCCCAATCTATTAAACAATTTGATGTCCACTACTTATCGAATCGAAGATCTACGAGTCTAGTTTCCAACGCATCAAACCGTTTGTTCATACGACTTCAGAAGAGAGAGATATTTGTATTTTCGCGAGACTGCGCAAGCAGGCACGTGAGGTGGGTCCCCTAGGTCGTTGGAAGCTTATAAGATAGCATCTTCTTCATTTTTCTTCATTCCAACTCGTAAGAAACCCACAAAAATCAGAGGATTACTTCTCAAATCATCCTTGTGTGTTCATGATCTCTTCTTGTCTCCTTGTCGAATATTGCCCTACGTCATGAGCTCGTCGTTTTGGTATACTTTTCATGGTGAATTGAGCAGTGTAGCTCCTTGGAGGTTGTGGCAGAAGGATTTTTTTCAGTGTTTTGATTTATTCAAGTGTTCTAGACATGTAAAGAAAGGTAGGAACCATCTTTTTAGCAGTTTACGGATACATTAGGTCTTGGATAGTAATTTACGATAGGAATCCATATCGATTGTCGAATTGTCGTAGTAAATTTATCCTTAATTACTGATTGATTTTACCTTTTTTTTTAGTGTTGTAGTGGTGCGGACAGAGGTATTTTCACATAAATTATAAAGGAAAAGGTATGTTAAGGCTATTCCCTTCGTTCGGCATGTTTCCTTAGAGCTTGGGAGTGATATAGTAGGGTAGTTAATGTTGGTGATCTTGTAGATGTAATTGTGAGTGGTTGGTTAATTGAGTGGTTATAAACCCTCATTATAGGGACTCATAATCTATTTAGAAAGACCCTAAGTTAGGAACGACTTGAAATATATATATATATATATTGTTTATAGCTAAATTGCTCGCCTTTAGCTTATTCAATTGTTTGTTGTCGCCCTTGGGGTTATTGTGGTTAGTTGTTGAGATATGAACTACCTATGGGGGCTATGATGTTGTCTAATAGGTCTATGTTATTGCCTAAGAGGGCTATGTGTTGCCCATGGGGCTTTATTGATGATAAATAGTGTTATGTCTTGCCTACGGGGTTATTTTGACGCCAAAGAGGGCTATGTGTTGCCTACAAGGCTATGTTGATGCAAAAGAGGGCTACGTACAGCCCACAGAGCTATATGTTGCCTAAGAGGGCTATGCGCTGCCTATGGGGATATATCGTTTCCAAGAAGGGCTATGTGACTTCTTACAAAGACAAGGGGCTACCGATAGGGTTATGTAGATTTATTTGGCACCTTCTAGGCTTAGGGGGCCTAGGTAGGTTGTATGTTGTTTGTACCTACCGAGCTTATGGGGGCTTGGTTAGGTTGTTGTTTGATCATTTTTGTATTTTTTAGATTCAGTAGTGGGTTAGCATGCTTATCTAAGTTTTGATTTCCTTACCTAATTGCTTTGGGTATATTATGATTCTTGATCATTTAGTCTATAGCCTTTCATACTCTGTACATTATTTTGTACTGACGCCCCATTGCCTAGGGGCACTGCATTCATGTATGTAGGACCCGACAAACAACCTAGTAGACCTCCTCAGCAGCAGGACTGACCTCTATCTAGTTGTCTAGCCCCTTTCCTCTAGTGCTGCCAGAGTTGGGAGGTTTGTTAGCTTTTGTTGTATATATTTGTATGGGTAGGCTGGGGCCCTGTCCCACCAATATTTCCTACTCTTAGAGGGTTGCAGACTAGTGTGTGAGGTGTATAGCTACATTATGGCCATGTTGGCCTAGTTTGTTGGTTTGATGTATTGTCTTGATATATACCTTCTTTCAGTTTTGGTATAGAGATCATGGTCACCTCGACGGCCCAATCAGGACTTCTATGCTAGTTGGCTATTTCTTTATATGAACTCTTGGGAGTATCTGTTTCTTTTATAGATCTGTTGACAGCGGCCATGCCAGTCGAGGGCTTAGTTTTAAGCCGAGATATACTTGTTTGTTTTCTTGACTGCATGTGGCTGCCATGCGCTTGTAGCAAATGGTTCAGCAGGGTTGGCTCGAGACTGAGTTCTGGCATTAGGAGCCAGTTGCATCCCTTGAGTTTGGGGTGTGATTATGAGGGCTTCCATCTCATATCACTATCCAATCGGTGCTAAGCATAATTTCCGTTGAGTTCATATTAAGTCTTGATTTAAGTTCATAATTATGGAAGAATGTATTGACACTCAATCCAACATAACTCGTATTAGCTCATAGATTAAATAGGTGCGAATAGCCTTTCAACCTTAGAATCATCATATTGTGAGAAAACCATTCACATCATAGCATATTAATACATAAGTGTTCGTGAGGATAACCTCCAACACCACAAAAATAGCTCATAATCATATTCACTTTACTCTCAAAGTGTTCATAAAACATATATACATAATTTTCATAATCATGCATAATTCTCATACTTTACCCTTCAAGGAACATAGATCACATTCCATCAACACATCTAGAATTTCTACATTAGACATGGATATTGGCATGATTCAATTAACTCAACTACTACAAGAAAAATCTCATAATATTCTTCTATAATCAACAAACCCACATCACAAGATCATAATTGAGTAATATGGGGTTTTCATGGGTTCTTGGGGAATTCAGCATAAAGACCATAATAAAACATCAATTCAATCATAATACAAACTAAATCAGACGTTAAAATCTTTTTTGAACGAACCCATGACTTAGAGACAAACCCTAGCTTTTGGGGAAATTTCAATCTTTGAAATTGGGGTTTTGAAGGGACTCCATCGATGAATTCTATCCATGGATGAAGGACTACCATACCATAGCTATGAATCCCAATGAAATTGGTATGAAAACTTTGATTTTTGAACCTTAGATCCACCTTCTTCCTTCTTCTTCTTCCTTGAAGTTCTAGAGAGAGAATTTCCTTTGGAGAGGATGAAGTTTGGGGTTTTCTTTTGGATTCAAGTGAAAATGACTTAATTGGGGGAAATTTGATTATAAAAAGTTTATATACTTCACTAGGAAAGAGTTAAATGATTTAGTATCGAATTAGGGAAAATAACAAACAACCCCTAAGACTCCTACTTAGAAGTTGCAGATCTGTACGCTTTAGCTCGCCAAGTGGACCCTTCGCTCGCCAAAATTTCCAGTATCCACATTATGGAGGAATAAAACTAGGCAATGAGGAGGAGTCTTTGGGCGATGCACCAACAGTTGGCGAGCCCCGACCTAGCTCGCCCAATTTTGCAGAATCTTGGGACCCCTAGGCAGTCCAATGGGCGACTCTAGCTCCACTTGGCTAACCGCCAAGTCACTTTGGCGATGGTACTTCCCATCGCCAAGTGGGTCAAGGCAACATAAGTGTTTTCCTTTAACTATTTCCAATGTATGATAAACCCTTCCCCATTTTCCTTGATGTTAACCCACACGTTTAGCTCTAGTTTAGCCTACTAGTTTCCGGAGTGTTACAATAATGCCTCAAACTTGACATCCTCTGGGCATTGTCCAATGCTTCTACCAATTGCATTAACTGTTTTTAGTCACCTCCCATGACATGTTTAGACAACAAGTCAAGTTGAGTCATCGTTTTAGCCATGTTTTTATTGCGCTTATGGTATTTTTCCATTTATTCCTTGATCATGCCCTATTGTTGAAAAAATATTTGATCCTTTCTAATATGTCATGCATAGTTCACTTTTGTCATATCATCTAGCAATTTTGGTTCTACATCAAACAATTGTCACATCAGCCCACCTTGAATAAGTTGATTAGCAAGCCCTTTGTTGATTGAATCAAGGCTACAATAAAAGTATTGTAGCAGAAAATATCTGAAACACTATGTGTTGGACATTGTAGAAGCAATTTTTTGAACTGCAACCATGTCTTGTGAAGTGGTTCACCTCCCACTCCTTTAAAGTTTTGGATGTTGTCCCTAAGCTTTAATATTTTTAGGCGAGAATCTCTGTAAGAATGCTTTGGTTAAATCCTCCCAAGAAATGATAGAATCATTCAGTAACTCAGCCAACCATCTAGTAGCTTACCCTGTTAAGTAGTACAAATATAATCTAAGTCGAATAGATTCTTGTGAGATGTTCTTGAAGAAAATCGATCCAGAAATATCCACAAAGTTTCAAAGGTTTTCATGAGGATACTCATGAGCTAAACCCCCAAATATTCCTCTCATTTGGAGAAGTTGTAGCATTGTTCTGGTTACATGGAAAACTTCCCTCCCTGTTGTATGAGATAACTAAATTGCTTTGTTGGTCTCGATGACATTCATGTGCATGTCATTCAGATCACCCATTTGATCATTTTCCCGTAGTGACTAGCGTCGTCACTACAACTATCGCTCATGTTTATATCTACAAATAGGAAACTCAACAACACCAAGCAACAATCTACTACAACTAAACATGCTTACAAACTAATTTCACAAACATAATTCTTAGCCATCACTCTCCAACAACGGTGTCATTATTGATAACACTCAAATTATCCTCAGGATAAGTAAGAGAATAAGTGGTGATCGTCATAAAATATACCCAACTAACAGTCATGGTCACAAAGAGTGATATAGTGTAAGGAATTCTATTAGGAAATTTAGATTGCAAATCAATTCATTGGTAGCATATAAGAAAGAAGGGTGGATGATTCCACCAAATTTACTAAAAGGGGTTTGGATATCAAGTAAAACAATTAGACTAAATTTTCAGATATTCAAGCAATTAGGAGGTAGTCTAGGGGTGCGGGGATTGAAATTTATGTCACCGGGGAAGTTGTGTTGCTCCATAGTGCTAAGCAATCATGGATAGGCTGAGACATCTTTGATGACTTTCGATCTCATAGTACCAATTAATAAGATCTTCTTTTGGTCTCATCTAAGTGAATTAAAAATCAACCCATTGCCTTACGAAATCTCTCTTTCAAGCAGATTTGGGCAAATAGATCTAAACTATAATCTTTCTTTCGAGTAAACCATATAAATCAAACCTAAATTGCATGCATTAAACTAATTACCCACTCCAATTGATCTCTTTCAAGCATCAACCGGAGATCGATAATAGGATTAAGTTTGCAACACTAGCCCATAAACTAACCTCATGCTAATTAGCCTAAATCAATGAATGAATACCAATAAAACATAGCAAAACACAATATCCGCATTAAATCAACATTCAACCACATAATTGCACCCCTAGAATTAGGATTTTAGACACACATAATAAAAGGCAAAGAAATTATACCTATCAAGTTAGCAGCCTTTGTGTGCCTTTTAAACCTTTCTGTTTCATCCAAAAATACAGTCACCTTCGGTGATGGTTATCTTATTCTCCCTTCATTTTTAGTGAGTCGCCATTTCACTTTTTTAGTTCACCGACCTTCCTTGAACATATTAAATTTTAAGCGTGAGGTCAGGCCATTTGAGCAAACCACCCTTTTGGTTAGGAGACTGCCATTATGGAGTTTATACCTCTTTCAATGTTTTTGGTTTTTCTTTCAAATATTTATCCTTGTAGTCCTTTATCCTTCATAGTTGAAAATCATCAAAATAACATCAAAATAAAACATAATGAGGCATTGAGAACACTAATTGTTGAACTAAAGAGGCCTCAAATGAGTGTAAATGTACCTCTCATCAGATATGCATGACCAAATTAAAACATATTAAAAACCTTTAGTGAATAATCATAAATCATAAATATGGTCAATCCATACTAAAATTCATTTGATAGGTTTCATAAAACCTTTGAATGTAACTTAAATCATTTTCGGGTATATTAGCTTTAACCGACAATAAAACCATATGAGTTATAAATATGGACTCTAATGTAACTCCCACACTGAGAAGGGAAAGTTTATTTGCAAAGGTAGATGTCCGTATCACTCATTCATATGCTATTTTTGGATCCACAAGCTAGGTCATTTAAGATAATTCTACAGGGGCACATAATTTGGAACTAGAGGTTGCTACTAAGACTATGCCATTTGAGCCACCAACTTAACGTTCTATCGATGCTAAGTTAAATCCTAACGGAACAAATAAAGTTAATTATCGATGCCTAACATTAGGAAAGGCAATAAACAACATACTAATCCAAATTGCAAAGTTATCATAGAGTAGCTCCTTAAAATCATGATTCATACATATGTGAGAAAACCTTTAAAACTTTCACAAGTCATTGATACTTACTTGAAAAATATTTGTAACTCATAATTTTATCTTTTCATAAAATATGCATAACTTTCCTAATCATATTCATAACTTCATAAACTTTCTTAATAAATTCATAGTCAAAATCATGAATAATGCATGGGTCTACATGAATTCAATTGAAAAAACATGTAATTGAATTAAATTATGCATAATAAGATTAAAATCAAACAATTGAACCACAACAAATAGGATCCATGGAAAATTGTATGAAACCCTAGATAATTGGGTGAAATTAACTTTTGCAAATTTAGATTTCTTAGGACCCAATGAATGAACGGAATCCATTGGTGAATTCCCACATACCTTGATGATCAAAGCCCAAAAGAAATGTCGAAAAAGGGAGACTTGGAGCTGCAACCCTAGTTTACTTCCTTAATGCTTGAGAGGGATTTGGAGAAGAAACTTGAGAGATTTGGAGGGATTTTGTGAGAATGGAGGATTTAGGTTGTGTTTTAATGAGTAAAAATGGTTATGGGTAGTTTATAGGTCCAAAACGACGTAGTTTAGGGGTTGTTTAGATAGGAAAAGACCAAAACACCCTTAATTTAAACCTCCAAAGGAACCTAAGGTTTAGACCTATGTTCAATGGCCCGTACTAGTCAACCGTAGAAGCAACTTCAAAAATCCAAAATTTGGCCATCTTTCCACGAAACACTTCTACGGACCATTGACCTTTCTATGGTCCGTAGTCTCTATCCATAGTTCTCAACTTTGAGTTCGAAATTTCACCAAGTGTAGAGCCTTCCTACGGAACCCATCTACGACTCATCCATATTCCTACAGCCCATCATTTTCACTCATAGGTCAAACTTCAGAAACTTAAAAATTTCCGAAAATCTTATCCGATGTCTACGAGACCCTTCCAGCGACTAGTGGGAAGCTCTATGACCGGTAGGTCGATAGGTAGCACCAGATTCCTGCAATATTTTCTTAACTTTTTCCCAACTCAACTTAACTTCAGATTTCGAAGTGTTACATCATCTCTCCCTTGGGAAAATGTCACGACCCGAGAGCACCCCCTAGTCGTAACATGGCATACTCGACCCTGAAGGGGTCTAATACAAGCCTCATAGCTCATTCATTTCATAAGATACTTGAAAATAGAGAAGAATTAAAAACTTTCTTTATAATCGAAAACATCTTTCATTAAAAAGCAAGTGGAACACTTTCTAGACTTTATTCACTATATCTCAAACAATCTAATACTTTGAATACAACATTGGGACTTAGCCCATACAAAAGCTTTAACACAAACTAAAGACATAAAAGGAACATGATGGGTTTTGTCCTCGAAACTATGAGGACTCACCAAGTCTTTATCTTCAAGCACCTTAGAAAACTATCCTCCAACCATAAAAGACCAACATCTCCAAAACCTACACTTCGGTAAAAAGGGAAAAGAACGGGGTTATCACATTAGATATACTAAGTATGATGACCATGCAAAAACATGCTTAAAAAGGGACATTTGATTTGAGAGCCATGACACATTATTACACAAGGAAGGAATGCTATAAGTCTGTCGATCCAAGGTACATTCAAGGATAGCTCTATAGTCCCATGAAAGGAATGTCGTAAGCCTATCGATTCATGGTCCCTCATTGCATTGTTATACTCATGAAAGGAATGCCACTAGCCTATCGATTCATGGTACATTGACTCATTAAGAAAGGAATGCCACTAGCCTATCGATTCTAGAGTCTTTATTATATTAGATCATTTGTGAAAAGAATGCATAAAGCCTATCAATTCATAGACATCAAGTCAAGACACATTCATCACTCATATATGAAAGGAATACCATAGCCTATCGATTCATATTCATCAAGTCAAGAAACATTCATCAATACAAGAAAAGGATGCCTTTGCCTACCAATTCAAGAGATTACATTCAACATAGCTTTCATTTATCAAGAAGAGGGTACCTAAGTCTACCAATCCAAGATACAACATTGCATTATAGAACCCTTCACATTCCATCATCAACATTCATAAGTGCTAATAGAGAGATAACATTCAATCCTAACACAATTAGCTTCTAAACATGATCATCATTCTATCACTGAAATCACATGGAAATCCTACACATTATCGGGGACTAAGCTTTACATTCTTTCTGAATCTCATCACACCCTTCATGGGTGAAATTTTAAAGTAAACACAATCATCAACATCAAATTCAATTTCTCTATTTCTAACACCGGTATAGGACTTTCTCCATTTTTGAACCATTTTCAACATCTCATAAATAAGTCAAACATTTTCCATAGCCTCATGTACCAATTCAGGCCCTATCAAAGTAACCTCACAAACCTCAAACCAACAAATAAGATACCTACACCTCCTACCATAGAATCTCAAATGGAACTATCCTAATACTAGAGTGATAATTATTATTATTATAAGAAAAGTCTTTCAAAGACAAATGATCATCCCAATTACCCTCGAAGTTAATCACACAAGCTCTCAACATATCCTCAAAAGGCTGAATAGTACACTTGACTTGTCCATCGATCTAAGGATCAAAAGTCGTGCTAAGTTTCGCTTGAGTACTAAGACCTTTCTAAAATGACCTCCAAAAGTGAGATGTAAATTGAGTACCACAATTGGATATAATAGACAAAGTAACTATGTGCAACCTCACCATTTCCCAAATATAAAGCTTGGCATACTCTTCAGCTGAAAATTAAGTCTTGACATGAAGAAAGTGATCCAATTTCATCATTCAGTCCAAAATCGGGCCAAACTAATGATGAGTATAAGGTAAATTACCCATGATAAAGTTAGTATCAAAATTTTCCAACGTCTATTTAGGAATGCTAATATTTTGAGCCAAACCACCTGTCATGACCCAGGGATACACCCTAGATGTAACATGGCGTATAGAACCCCGAAGGACTCCATACAAGCCACTTAGCTCTCATAACAAAAGAAATAGAACAATAAGAGTAAAACAATAGTCTAAGTCCAAAATATTTTATAAAGGCAAAGCAGAAGTCTAATAAACTTGTCTCATCATAGGTATCAAATACAATAGAATGAAATTGGAACTAGCCCATACCTCATGTCCAAAATATAAAAACATGAAAGAAAGTGAAACAATAAACTCCGTCCTCGAAGCATGAGGACTCACCAAAGCTCAGAATATCTCAATCAACCTCTAGCCACGAAACTGATGACCCTGACTGTCTGACCCTACATTTGGGAAAATGTAGGCAAGAGTATGAGTTAGTACAAAATAATGTAAAGTATGATTGTCATACATAAAACATTGATATCATGCTAAAAGGGACATTTCATTTCATGACATGCAATTGGCCAAGATAAAATATGATATAAGAGAATTAGAAAACGTAAGACATAAAACCATGATCAATGCAAGCTAACATCATATTTAAAACCTTTGAACTCATATGTGATACTTCTTAAAGTAACCTTAGTTCATTATTAATGAGGAGAATCAGCCTCAATTGACATAGAGACCATGTGAGCTATGAAATGATCCCCTAGTGTATGCCACACCGAAAGGGTTATCCTACTTGCCAAGGTAGAATCATGAACTTCTAGCTTAAGTGGATCCACTAGCTAATGTCACTTGAGACAATCATCATATGGGAGCACATAGGTAAGGGATAACAAGATTAAATGCCGACCTCTACTAACAGGAGAGCCTCCATCTCAATATCATCTTGGTGCTAAGCATAAATCCCACGGAATAGTCATTTATTACTTGACCTTATTACTCATGGAAAGGCATCCTAGGATAACCAATCTAAGCTAGTTTTATTAGGATAGCTCTTACTCTTTTATTCAATTTGGTGAGAAAGTCTTTCAACCTAAGAATCTTTTTTATGTGAGAAAACCTTTCACATCTTGATCTTATGTGTACATGAGAAAATCCTTTCAATAACACATCATGATCATCATCATTGATACTTTACTCTAAGAGCATCCTTAAAACATTTGCATAGAATTCATAAGAAAATGCATAATTCCATATCTTACCTCTTGAGGTTCAAAACCCACTTTCAATCATCAAATACTTAGAAAAAATGGGTTAGCTATGAATTTCATCATAAATTCATGTAAAACTAGTAATACGTGCTTAATTTCATAAACACTTCCTTTAAGGTCAAAATCCCACATCATATGATTCATAACTTGAAACATGGGGATTACATGGGTTCATGGCAGAAAATCATCATAAAATCATAGTATTTCATCAATTCATACATAAGTGATCAAAAGTCAATCATTTAAATCAATAATGAAAAGAACCCATGATAATTGAAGAAAACCCTCACTCAATTGGGGAATTCTACCTTTAGAAATAGTGGAATTTGGGAACTCCATTAATGGAAGGAATTCATGGATAAAAACCATCATACCTTGAGTCCAAATGCTAGCCTTCAATGGAGGAATTGAGAGCTTGACTCGAAACCCTACGTTAAATCCTTCTTATTCTTCAAGTTTCTAGAGAGAGAAATATTTTGGAGAGGAGAATTGATCTTCTTTTGTGATTTTGAAAGAATGGGATAATTTGGGGGTTGAAAATACTTATATAGGGGTCTTAGTGATTGAGTTTGACCGGAAAACCTTTGTCGGAATCTAGGACGACGATGTCCATTGGACCTTGCTTGTGAGAAATTACCATTACCGGTCTTAGCCCTTTTTACCTCTCTAGACTTTTCCTTATGTTTCTCCTCCTCAATTTGTTGTGCACGAACCATGAGACGAGATATGTCCATGAAATTAATGAGCATAGCGGTTCGGCACTCTTTCACCACCATTTCAGACACACGAAATGAACTTACTCATCCTAGATTCAAATTGATAGAGCATACTTAGACAATTGTATGAACTTTAGAGCATATTCCATCACACTCATACTTCCTTGTTGAAGGTTAATGAACTCAAGAACTTTGTCTTCCCTCATCTCAAGGGGAAAGAACCTATCAAGAAAAGTTGCCTTAAACTTCTCTTAATCAAGAGGACCCGCATCTTTCGGTCTCCTTTCCTTCCATTGTTTATACCATATTTAAGCCACAACTTTTAGTTGATAAGCAGCCAACTCCACCTTTTCCACCGGTGTAACTCCCATGATCATCAAAACCGTATAGACTTCATCTATGAACTCTTGAGAATCTTTCTCAACCTTAGAACCATGAAACTCCGGAGGATTTATCTTAGTGAAGTCCCTCACTCTAGAAGCCATCGTGTCCACATTTAGGTTCATAGGAACTGCACCCTCCCTATTGTCATGGGTCGTCATGGCTTGAGCCAACACTTGAAAAGCAGCCCTAAACACCGCATTAGACACTTGCTCGGCCAAAGGATCGATCAGAACTTGAGGAGCTTGGGGATGAGCTTCTTGTTCCACATTCTCCCTCACATTCCTTCTAGCATAAGCTCTTTGAGTAGTCATATCCTATAGAGAATCGGATAAGTATTAGGAGAGAGACCTTATAGAGTTAAACTGTATCGCACGACTTAAGAGTACTGAAAGAAGTGGAGTTTTCTAATCATGTTGTAGCCTCTAATTCATAAATGCGGCATGCTTCACACTCATGAACAAAACTCTACTAGACGTGGCTTATGAGTCATCCTAAGATAATTCTAAACCTTGTGCTCTGATACCTAATTTTTCACGACCAGGGGTACCTCCTAGATATAACATGGCATATAGAACCCCGAAGGACTCCATACAAGCCACTTAGCTCTCATAACACAAGAAATAGAACACTAAGAGTAAAACAATCATCCAAGTCAAAAACATTTTATAAGGGCAAAGCGGAAGTCTACTACACTTGTCTCATCATAGCCATCTAATACAATAGAATGAAATTGGGCCTAGCTCATACATCATGTCCAAAAGAGAAATATATGAAAGAAAGTGAAACAATAAAATCCGTCCTTGAAGCATGAGGACTCACCAAAGCTCAGAATATCTCAATCATACTCTAGCCATGAAACTGATGACCCTGACTGTTGGACCCTACAGTTGGGGAAATGTAGGCAAGAGTATGTGTTAGTACAAAACAATGTACCAAGTATGATAGCCATGCATATAACATTTAAATCATGCTAAAAGGGACGTTTCATTTCATGACATGCAATTGACCAAGCTAAAACATGATATAAGATAATTATTAAACATAAGACATAAAACCATGATCAATGCAAGCTAACACATCTTTAATACCTTTGAAATCATATGTGATACTTCTTGAAGTAACCTTAGTTCATTATTAATGTGGGGAATTAGCGTTAACTGACATAGAGATCATGTGAGCTATAACATGATCCCCCGGTGTCTCCCACACAGAAAAGGGTTGTCCTACTTGCCAAGGTAGAACCATGAACTTCTAGCTTAAGTGGACCAGCTAGCTGATGTCTCTTGATACAAGCATCCTATGAGGGGAACACAGGTAAGGGATAAAGAGATTGCTTTTAGAAACCCAACATCTTCTAACGGGAGAGCCTCCATCTCAATATCCTCTAAGTGCTAAGCATAAATCCCACGGAATAGTCATTTCTTACTTGACCTTATTACTCATTGAATGGAAACCTAGGATAACCAATCCAAGCTAGTTTCATTAGGATAACTCTTATTCTTTGATTCAAATAGGTGAGAAAGCCTTTCAACCTAATAATCATTTCTATGTGAGAAAACCTTTCACATCTTGCCCTTGTGCGTACATGATAAAATCCTTTCAATAACACATTATGATCATCATCATTGATACTTTACTCTCAAAGCATCCTTAAAACATTTGCATTGATTTCATAAGAAAATGCATAATTCCATATTTTACCTCTTGAGGTTCAAAACTCACTTTCAATCATCAATACTTAGAAAACATGGGTTAGACATGGATTTCATCATAAATTCATGTAAAACTAGTAATACATGCTTAATTTCATAAAATTCTTCATCTAAGGTCAAAATCTCATATCATATGATTCATAACTTGAAAACATGGGGATTACATGGTTTCATGGGGGAAATCATCATTAAATCATAGTATTTCATCAATTCATGCATAAAAGATCATAAATGAATCATTTAAATCAAAAATAAAAAGAACCCATGATAATAGAAGAAAACCCTAACTCAATTATGGAATTCTACCTTTAGAAATAGATGAAGTTAGAAAATCCATGAATGCAAGGAATCCATGGATGAAAACTACCATACCTTGAGTCAAAATTCTAGCCTTCAATGGAGGAATTGAGAGCTTGACTTCAAACCCTAGGTTGAATCCTTCTTCTTCTTCAAGTTTCTAAAGAGAGAAATATTTTTTAGAGGAGAATTGATCTTCTTTTGTGATTTTGAAAGAATGGGCTAATTTGGGGGTTGAAAATACTTATATAGGGGTCTTAGTGAAGGGTAAAACAACGTAGTATAGGAGTTAATTAATTAGGGAAAGATCCCACTGCCCCTGAAATAACTGTCAGCTGCCCACCGACCTATCATCCATGGACCCCAGTCGATGGACCGTGGTCTACCAACGGTTCGTCTTGGTGGACCGTTGTTAGTGGTCAGAGAGTTTCGGTCGATCTACGGACCCTTGGACCATGGACCATGGACCCACTGACGGTCCGTAGCTCCATTGGTGGTTCCTGCCCTGGACAACTCTTTAAGTGGTCAATCCACGGACCCACCTACGGTCCGTGGCCTACCCACGGCCGTGGTTGGCCCGTCTGGATGGCCCCAGGGATCCTTAAAATATTCTATGGTGCCCTCTTTCGAATTCAGGGTGTTACACCACCCGACTTCTAATGCAGAACTTCCATTTTTTGACAATTCAAATATCTAGCCACAAATTCTTCAATATCTTTCTTCATCCCATTCCACCAATGGACTTCTCACAAATCACAATACATCTTTGTGGCTCCTAAGTGAATAAAATACTAAGACCTTTGAGCTTTTGTCAGAATATGATTTCTAAACTCATCAACATCCCCCCTTAGAAAAAGGACTTAATGGCTTTTTTGGAAACTGATTTATTCAAATCCATCAAAACGGGATCAAGATCTTTCTTAGCCTTCATATTGGATACAAGAGATGATTCTGAACTAATGTGAACAATCATACCACCTTCATTAAAATCGACCAAGCGAACCCCCAATCTGGCCAATATATGAATATCACGAGCAAACTCTTTCTTATTATCCTTAACATGAGCAACACTTCCCATCGATAATTGCTACGAGCATCCGCCACCACGTTAACTTTAGTGGAATGATAAGGCACGTTTGTCGTAATCCTTCAATAACTCAAGCCATCTTTATTGGTGAAGATTCAAATCCTTTTAAGTGAATGGATACTTCAAACTCTTGTGGTCGATAAACACATCTACATGAACACCATACAAGTAATGTCTCCAAATCATTAAGGCAAAAACTACCGCCGCTAACTCCAAATCATGAGTCAGATAATTCCTTTCATGAACTTTTAATTGCCTTGAAGCATAAGCAATAACTTCCCCATGAAGCATCAAAACACAACCAAAGCCAATTCGTGAAGCACCATAATAAACCACAAACCTTCTGATCCTTTTGTTAATGTCAAAATAGGGGTTTAAGTGAGTCTATACTTCAACTCTTGGAAACTCTTCTCACAAGCTTCCGACCATAGAAATTCTACCTTATTTTGAGTCAATGCAATCAAAGTTGAAACAATAGAGAAAAATCCTTCCATAAACCTTCTATTATAATTGGCTAAACCCAAGAAAGTCCATATATCTTAAGCAAACAAAAGTCTACGCCAATTCCTAATCACCTCGGCCTTCCTACGATCGACTTGAATACTTTCACCTGAGACAATATTGCCAAGGAAAGAAATAGACCTCATCGAAAACTCACACTTTCAAATCTTTACATATATTTCATGATCCTTGAGAACTTGCAACACAATCCTCAAATTCTTATCATATATCCGTGAGTAAATCAAGTTATCATCGATAAACACAATCACAAACATGTCAAGATATTGCTTGAAGATCCTATTCATCAAATCCATGAACGCCATCGAGGCATTAGTCAAACCAAAGACATCACCAAAACTTGTAATGTCCATACCGATTTTGAAAAGCCATCTTTGGAATGTCATTCTCCTTCACCCTCAATTGGAGATAACACGATTGAAGGTCAATCTTAGAGAAGTAATTCGCTCCTTGAAGTTGATCAACCAAGTATTATATCCTTTGAATAAGGCACTTATTCTTTATTGTGACCTTATTTAATTGATGATAGTCATAGCACATTCAGAGGGAACCGTTCTTATTTCGAACAAACCATACCGGAGCACCCAAAGAGAGATACTTAGTCTAATAAAATACTTATCTAACAAATCCTTCAGTTTATCCTTTAATTCCTTAAGTTTTGTCGGGTCCATAAGTAGGGAGGAAGATAATTAGGCCGCATAAATGGGGGAAGGTCAATATCGAAGTCTATTTACCTTTCGGGAGGAATGCAAGGAAGATTATTTGGAAACACTTCCAGAAGCTCATATATAATCAGAAATCATGCAAAAGTGGGGGTTTTAAAATTTTTAAACCTGACCCCAAAAAGATGATAAATGCAACCCTTAGAAACTATTTCTCTAGCCTTTGGGAGACATATAAGCTTCCATTTAAGAGCATAATTTCCCGCCTTCCCGTGATATGATAGGTTCGTTCAGAACCTTTAATTTGACCAATCAGGTCCTATAATCAATGGAAGCATAACATGCATGAAGCCAATTCATCCCAAGAATAATATCAAAATATAACATATCAAGCTCTATGATATTTCTCAAATTACACTAAAACAATTAGAAGAGTAAGCAATCGTTAGCCATAAAAATACCCAACTAAAGAATCGGGGTTGAATCCCACAAGGAGTGATATAATGTAAAGAATTCAATCAGGAAACTAAGAATGCAAAACAATTCATTGTAGCAATTAGGACGAATGGGTGGATGATTCCATCAAATTTACTAAAAGAGTTTCTGTATCAATTACTACAATTAAAATAAAAATAGGGATTTAAACAAGTAAGAGATGATCTAGGGGTTTGGGAGTTGGTATAAATATCAAATAGGAGTACAAGTGCTTGATCAATAATGCTAGACAAACACAAATATTCTTTCAATATCAAAGTATAATATCATATAATCTCCTTTCAGCCTCATCAATGTACATCACAAATCAACCTAATACCTTACTAAAATCTCTCTTTTGAGCATGTTTAGAAATTATAATTGAACCACAATTTCTCTGTCAAGAAAACTACAACCCTAATTTGATCAAGCTACTTACCTACTTCAATTAATCTCTTTCAAGCATAAATCAATGATCTAAGCTAGGATTGAGTTTGCAACCTTAAACCATAAATTACCCCATTCTAGATAGCTCATAACCATGAATAAACTGCAGAAAAATAGAGCAAGATACTATACCCACTAAATTAAATTAACAACCAACTTCATTATCACACTCCTAGATTTTGGGGTTTAGCCAAATATCATGAGAGGGAAAGAAATTATACCAATTGTGTTTTTAGTCATTAATATGTTGATGCTAAGCAATTATCTTCAACACCAACTTTGAATTCAAATGATGATTTAAGTTATTCATGTGTTGATGCTTAGCAATAATCTTCAACACCCACTTTGAATTCAACCCTTAATTGCCAATTACAAAATTATTCAAAACCCTAAAACTAAGAGAAAAGTAGGAAAGAGTCTATTTCTCAATATAAAAACTTATAATACATAATAAGATGAAATATTCTCCTCTATTTTCTCTCTCATTATTACCATTTATAGTTTTCCCAAAAATAATTCTGATAATGCATGTGCGACCTATTCGGTGACGTTAGTTGAGATCACCTTAATGATTCCACGGATTGTTGTTTGCTCTTTAGCCCACCATTCCTTGTCTTTAGGCTTCAGGTGTATGAACCTTATATGGAGGCCTTTGACGTTCAGCGAGTCATTGATTACCACCTTGTTCGCCCATTCGACCTTCATTTTAACTCAAAAGTCTATCACCTTCGGCGATGGAACTTCTAGCTCACCCTACTTTTATGGTGAATTACCTTCTGAACTTTTCTTCGCTGATCTACCTTGAATATTTTCATAAGTGAACATTGTCAATTTAGGCAACGCCCAACCAATTGGGTGATCCGCCCTTTGTGTTAGGTGATCCTCAGCTAGGAGTTTACACTCTTTTCGATGTCTTTTTTTTCATAAATTCACCCTTTCCTTTTCCTTTAGGCTTCATAGATGTAAAACATCAAAATATCATCAGAATAGGACATAAATAGACATTGATGACACTAATTGTTAACTAAAAAGGCCTCAAATGAGTGGAAATCTACAACTCATCAACACCCCCAACTTAAACATTTGTTTGTACTCAAGTAAATCAAGAACACAATCAGTTTAACAAGGGTGCCTACAACAGTTCTCAATGTGACTGAACATGCAAGTGCCATCACAAAGCTACTAACAAGTATATGCAATATCTCAAACATTCTCAAGAAGATTCAAATGATGACTAGCCGGTATCAATACAAGCTCAAGATCCCTAATGATCCCTTACAATGAAAACCATGTTTCTACAACATATTTCAAACGCCCTCAGGACAAAAATGATTTAATTCTCTCACAAATCAATCAACAAAGAAGTTATGAATCAATACAATTCTCACTGTCCTAAAGAGAAATATATGCAAGCTTCATCCTATAGGTTCGCCCACATTTTCCAATCATCACACAACTTTGTTTAAGCAAGATTTCAAGGGTCTTTTAGCCTTGTAATGGGGATGAGGGTAAATGTATGGTCAATTTGGCTCATTGACTTAACCTTTTCAATGTATTGTTGTATTCATCTTGACTCCTTCTCAAGTTCTTTTCATTTTTTTCATTTTGAGACTCAATCCTCAGTTTTTCATTCATTTTATTGGAAACCCATTTTATTTCATCAAGACATTCTTTTTTCATTTTATTTTAAATATGTTTGCTCACTTTTTTATAAGGAGGACTTCCTTCTTTTTCCTACAAACTTCAAGGTTGATTCTCTCTATTTTTTTCACTTGGCTTTCTTTCCTCATTCATCTCCCCACACCAACTAAGTATTTTGGCCTTTGTAGGCTATTGAAACAAACCAATGCTTAGAAAAAGATCTATGGGTGAGAAGTTAGGGATATGTTTGGTTCAAGAGGTTTCAATAAGGTTGACAACAAACAATATAGTCTCCAATGGTACCAAGATGGTTGAAAACCCTCACAAGGTAGTCACAAAAGGTATGAAGATTTGGATTTAAATAACTCCCTATGTGATTCGACCTCGACTCAATTGCAAGATATTTATATTGATGGTGTTCGCTTACTCGTTTAATTATACTACGAGTAGTTTGAGCGTTATCAAAAACCTAGAACACGCATTTATAAAATGTCCTTGAGTTTAAGGGTAAAATGTTGTGCTTAGTTGAAGTCAAGTCGAGCGAGCGACGCTGAATACGATGTGAGAGAGGCTCTTTTCTCAACTTTTTAAGTGATAGAAGAGGTGGATATATATATATATATATATATATATATATATATATATATATATATATATAAGCACAAAAGTTCTCATTTATATCTCTAATAAGAAAGAAAGCTCCTACCTAAATGAATTCAAGCTTCAAATTTCCCTCCAATTTCCCTAAATTTTTCATTCATATTACATCATATCTTTAAAACTTTTAAAAAAATCAAAATTAAATAATCCTCCGTATGAATGGGGAATGAATATATTATGAAAACATATGCATAAAAAATATGTGATCTATAAGTAAGAATTAAATACATCTGGATAAGTAGGGTTCCCTTTGAACTTTTTGTAGCTAACATATATAGGATATACTCGGTCAATCAATTAATTTAATATCTTTGAAAGCATCAAACTTTTGTGTATATCTAGATATATAAGACACACAATTAACCTTTTAATATTTTTTTCTCATAATTTTGTTCTTTTTATAGATGACCACTACTTGTTCATAAATGCATAGAGAATTGACCTTACTAAAGTTTTCTTGAAGAGACTTACACTTTACATTTAAAAAGTTGATTTCTAAACGCATTATCCTATAGATACACTACTTTATATACCTTGTATCAAACGTAGAAGATATTTAAATGTATTACATTTCAACCATGATACTGGGCATTGTCTCATCATGAATGGACCAAAAGTTCATTTTCACAATGTTGAATACTTATCGATGACTTTGTTTGATTTCCTTGAACCTAGATATTGGAATCAATAGTCTTCTAAGTAGGGTTATCACTATGATGACTTGTCCTAGACCATAATCCCATTCTCTTTAATGATTTTCAACCACTTCTCTTGTTGGGACTTTTGTATGTGGATCTATTATTTAAGGTGTATTTACGAATTTGAATACTATATTTTACTCATGTTTTAGCTATGTTTTCTGTATAATATTGTAAATATTCATATATTTATTGATAATATGTTGTGACTATATAATGTACATTATTAATTTGATTTTAGGCAAAAAAAACGACAAGAAAAGTTCCATAGGATAGATTAGAATGCAAATCTAAGTAATCTAAACTAAAACGGAGCAAAACTAGCTATAGTAAAGACCATTAGATGAGCTTCGCGCACCCCACACAAGAACCAAACATTTAGACTCAAGAAAGGAGGTTGGGTCTGAGATGGACCGCTTGACATGTACCACTACCCTGCGCGATGGGCCTCATATTGGATTTCCTTGTGTATCGACCTAGGTTTGATCCATTCAAAGTAGAGTACAATTGGGATTAGGACTTAAAACCTTACTATGTAAGTCTTTGGATAACATTTTTATGGTTACGAGTCACTAGTACAGGATTATAACTTAGTCTTAGATATTTGAGTTCATTGCTCTTAGTTTTTAGGATTTACTTTACAATTTTAGTAGACTATTGTGGCACGAACAATATTCTCTTGAAAAAGCTGCATTAATCAAAGGCTGTTATAAAAAAAAATTAAATTCATCTTCTATAGTAGTAAAATTTATTGCAGTATAATTTATTATAGTTATTATTTACCCCTCGTTATAAGTAGCTAAACTCATAAATAGAGTTAAGAAAGTTAGAGTAGGGGTACTGATAAGAAACTCTTTAGAATAAATATCTTTTGATGAAGGAGTGATATTTGTGTATTAAGTTCCTTTCACAATTAACGTTTTCTTTAAATGGTTGAAAACTTTATGAAGAATTGGCTCATATTCTAACTTGTTTGACCATAGAAATACATATTAGGGAACTAATCATTAACAAGAATTTGGTGATACCAACTACAATCTAATAACTTGAGCTTAAGAGAGGATAGTTTACTTGGGACTTTTAATGCTTGAACAAATCAATTCGACACCTAGAGCCAACAAAGAACTTAGAGTGATATTCCCTTAATTGGGCTGAGAGGCTTTTAGATACTTATAGATTTATCAATTTTGCACACTAAACACAAATGAATGAACTAGTACTAGTTCAATATCTAAGAACTGTGAATTCATTTTTCTTATTGATAAAATCCAAGTAGTTCAAATAGTTAGTAGATTCTCATACATTCAAATTTATTTGATAATAGTTATTGATTTGAATCTCAATATCAAATTATAAAAGAAATCTTGTATGCTCTCAATAGGATTCGACCTCAACCCAGTTGTTTTACTATATTTTGGAATCAACTGGTTTAATCCATAAAAGGGTGTGATTTGGGCGATATCAAAATTATGGCACACTTGCTGAGGAGTGTGATTTAGAGTTTTGTAAGCTATAGAAATTCATAGGTAACTATTAATTTCCTTTGCGAATCCACTAGTTATTGTTTTTGTTCATTGCAGGATTTTCCACAATTTATGCTCGATACTAGGAGTCATGTATCTCCCTTGATTCCAATTTACCGAGAAATAGAAAGAATATTTAGACAATGAAGGTTAAATTTTATAATGGTTTACAAGAAATGTTGTTTGTTGGTAGTTGAGGTTGATTAACAAGTAGGCCATTATGAGGAAATTAGTCCACCTTCACTTATTGGAAATGCTACTATAAACATCCCCAACATGATATTGCACTTACTATGTATGAAGGGTCTAATCGGTGGTCTACCTTTTGAAGATCTGACTAAATATCTTAAAGACTTTGCAACAGTGTGTCTAGCTTACAAGCTCCCAAGTACTCTTTAGAAGGAATTAGATTGAATATTTGTTGAGCATGAACCATTAGAAGATAAATGTACATGTCATTGATAAGCATGGAAGTACAACATTGCTTAATCACCATTTCGGACACGCTCGAAACAAACTTACTCATCCTTGTCCTAGGGTCGGCAACAATGGTAGTAGCATATCAAGACAATTATGTGAACTTCAAAGCATACTCCTTCACTTTCATGTTTCCTTTATGAAGTTTGATGAATTCAAGTACTTTTTCTTCCCTCATCTCAAGGGGAAATAATATATCAAGGAAAGAAACCTTAAAATTTTCCCAATCAAGAGGACCCACATCAACTACCCTCTCTTCTTTCCATTGGTTGAACTATGCTTGAGCAACATCTTTAAGTTGATAAGCGAGCAATTCCTCATTTTCCACCGGTGTCACTCCCATGATCATCAACACGTTATACATCTCATCAATGAACTCTTGAGGATCTTCCTCAACCTTGGAACCTTAAAACACCGGAAATTTAATTCTAGTTGTCGTTGTACCCACATTTGCATTTACATGGACCATAACCTCCCTATTGGCTTGAGCCTTCATGTCTTGAGCTGTAACGACCTTCAAAATTAAGTAGGATAAAGTAGAGCCTCACATAGGTTTTATGAATTAATAACTTGTTAAAATAATGATGAATAGTCTTTTTAGTCAGTTTTAAAGAGTTTGGAAGTCAAACGTCAAGGGACAATTAAGACGTTCGGAAACTAGTCTTTTACGTGTTGGTGTGTTCTAGTATGTTGTTCATGTTTTTGTGTGTTGTTTGGAGTCTAAAATCAGTGGAGGTGACCCTAGTTTCTTCATAAATGTTTTTAAGGTCAAAACGTTTGGGTGCGACTCCCCGGGACCACCCTAAGGGTGCCCGAGAAGGACCCCAACCCGTGGCCAAACAACCTGCCAAGGCAGCTTGAAGTTGCTCATAGAGGGTGCATGTCCGCGTGGATGACTAGCTCCACCAAGGGCCAAAAGTTTGGTCCGCGTCGCGGACATGTCGCAGACTCTACTATCTCAAAATTTAATTTCTAGTGGGAACACCTTCGCGTCGCGAACTTGTTTCTCGATCAAATCTGCGAAAATAAAACTCAAGTTTGACTTGTTTAAAAGGTCCAACTAAGTGAGGGGTAGTTTGGGGAATTATTATAAACGGTTATTCTACCTATTTTAGAGTATTTTAAGTTGGTTAAAACCCCAAAAATCTAGAATTAGACCCCATTCTTCTTCAAATTGACCCTTCCCTCTCAAAATAGATGTAATGACCCTCCAGGTCATTTTTAAATTAAAGAATTCTTTCCCTCGTATAAAGCATTCCTGTAGCGACCCCAAGTCATTTATGACTTGCTGGCACTGACTGTTCGGTCACCTGGTCGTTCGTTTGGGTTTTACGCCCGTTTCCCTGTTTCGGAGATTTTATAACTTGAAAAGTTGACCTTGGTCAACCTTCTTGGAAGACGTGCTCAGATGAAAATTCTGATAGCTAGGTTAGCTTCGGAATATCAATTTTGGTCTAGAATGACCCTTTGTTCACTTCCCGAGGCTTTAGATGGCAGTTGTGGAATCTGGCTCAAAGCGATACTGGGTGTGGGACCCACTTTTCATCGAAGCGATCTCCAAATGGAAATTCTGCCTTCACCATTGAGTCCGAAATATCATTTTCAATCAGATTCCATATATGGTTTGTATTTTTCCAACTCCGAACGAGTTCGGAACATCGAAATTTAAGTTTGAAAGGTTGTAGAATTCTAACGCGGCGGTGGCGTGGCAGAGCCACGCGACGCCACGTGGCAGCGGATGGAAATCTGGAATTTCCAGATTTTAGGACTAATTTGGTCCATTATTTCTTTCACATCTTCAACATAAGATTTCTCCTCCATTTTAAGCCCGAATTAAGTGATTCAAAAGGCTAACTTCAAGAGAATTTCGTGGGGAATCTAGAGGTGATCTCAAGAACGCGAGGGGAGGCTTCGTTTGAGGTAAGAAATCGATTTTAGCTACTGCTAGGGTGATTTTCGGATTGAATTGTTGTAGAAATTTGAAATGTGAGATCTTGATCATCTTAGGTCCGTTTTGAGTCATTCTTGAGGCTAACTTGTAGAGTTTTTTGCAAGGATCGTCGTGGTATAATCAGTTTGGGTTGGTAGGGTCTCGTTTTTCCAGAAATGGGTGATCAAGGGGCTGCTAGTGGTAATTGTTGTGGCTGATTTGCGATGTTTTAGGCATCTGTTTGTGCTAAATTTTGGGGTATTAGTTTAGTAAGGTATTTGGGACGTTTTCACGGATTCGCTTTGGGATTCCAATTGTGGGTCCCACAATCCCGTTTTAGACCCGATTTTAAGTCCGTCTCCGAAAAATATAATTTTAGTGTCAATATATTCGTAATGACGAGGTGATTAACCTTTTGTTAGTGGGGAAGCATTTGGAGACCGTTCGGAGGGAAAAAGTTCCGGTACCATGAGTTGGAGCACGCGTGGTCGGCTTTCAGGTAGGCTATGGCTTTCCCTCGTGAGATTGAGCATGTTTAGGCATTTGTTATTGATTTTCTTGAGTATGGAGGGGTTCGGGTGTCGAGCATGCTAAATTTCTATAATCCCTGCCTTAGACCTTATTTCGGGAAAGTGTTGGATTATGACAGCATGTCTCTTGATATTATTGAACATCCATACCTTGTGGTGTATATGATAATATTGATTTGAAGTATGTTTGGCCTTAGTCTAGGCTTAGACTAGTGTTGCCATAGACTTGCGAGATTTCGGATGTCGTTGGGCAGTAGAACTTTTTCCGACGTCGTTTCGGACGGTCAGCTCCTTGTAGACTGATGTAGCAGACTTGAGTCTGATAGTCGGTAACTCAGTTTATGACCTTGTATCCATAATGCCCTGCCTTTCTATTAGCTACAGTACCCGGTTAGAGTCCGTGGTCAAGCTTACTTATGTCCATGCTTAGCTATAGTACCCGGTTAGAGTCCGTGGTCCAGCTTACCTGTGATTTGGTTTTGGCTACAGTACCCGGTTAGAGTCCGTGGTCCGGCCCACCCGTGCCCGACCTTTGGCTACAGCACCCGGTTCGAGTCCGTGGTCCAGCCCATATAGGTTGACTCATTAGCTATAGTACCCGGTTCGAGTCCGTGGTCCAGCTTGCACGTGGTGTATTCCCAATTCCTCACTAAAGCTTCAGTTTAGTCTTGATTACTCTTATCTGTAGGTTGAGGTTTTGGAGGTTAGAGAGATTCCGATTAAAGTCCGGGACGTAATGAGATCATGGAATATGATTGGGAATGGTTCAGTTAAAAGTCGAGAAATTGTTAATATTGTGATAGACCTTCTAGCTCCATTATTTTACTTCAACTGCCGGTGTATCTGCCGGGCTTATGGGGGTCCGTGCAGGTGGTTTCTTTTATTGTGCACGAGCGTACCCGTCGGGTTTATGGGAGCCCGGCTGAGTTAGTTAGATTACTTGTCTTTGTTGCCTGTACGCTCGTGTACATACCCCTATTTACTACTCTTTGCACTTGATGTGACCCTTTATTTGCATTTCAGTTCACTTTTGATTATCTTGCTCAGTCGGCCTATGATGCCTACTGGGTACCTTTTGTTTTGGTACTCATGCTACGCTCTGCATCTATTTTGTGATGCAGGTCCGAGCACTAGTAGCCAGAGTTGATCGAGCTTGGAGTAGACTTATCCGGAGACGGGGGTGAGCACACGGCGTTTTGTACTATTTCAGTCTCCATCTGTATATATAAACTTGTCTTTTTCCTTTCGAGACAGTCCAGTCTCTGTTGTCCAGTATTGGGACTGGTACTCATTTTGTAGTAGCTCTGTACTGGTGACTTCCAGGTTCTGGGAGGGATCTTTATTTGTATATATGTTTCGGGTTGCTTCCGCCAGTTTATATTGTTATTTGCCTACTCTTGTTTAATTTCTACCCTCAGACCCATTACTTGTTGTTCTGGGTTACGGGTTGGCTTACCTGCTGGTGGGTTATAGTAGGTGCCATCATGACTTGATAAATCGGGTCGTGACAAATTGGTATCAGAGCCCAGGTTCGTCGGTCTCACTTGTACAGAGCTAACGTCTAGTAGAGTCCTGCAGATCGGTACGGAGACGTCCGTTACTTATCTTCGGGAGGCTACAGGATGTCTTTAGGAACGTGTCGCTTCTGTATCACTGTCGTGCATTGTGTGTCTTATCGGTTTCTGAAAATCTTACTCGTACCACTCTTTTATAGGGATGGCTCGCACGCGTGGTAGGGCCCCAGCTAGGGGTAGAGGCCGACCTCGAGGTCGTGCCAGAGTTACAGCACCAGCCCAGGAACGAGAGCAAACTCCGGAGCCGGTGATAGAGCCATCAGCAGCTCCAGCACAGCAGCAACCGATGGGCCCGGGACCAGCCCAGCCACCGCCCGAGCCTGTGGCAGCTCCAGATATACAGGCGATGCTAGTGCAGATATTAGCTGCCATTGGGGGTTTGCAGCAGGCCCCAGCTCCAGCCGTTCCAGTACCGCAGGGCCAGCCTACACCAGCGGTACCGGTTGTTCAGCAGCTAGCGGCATCGGTTGTTCAGCCTGACGATTTGGAGGGCGTCATGCCACTACGGGAGCAGAAGATGCTCGGGGTGTTCCTTCGACTATCACCGCCGTGGTTTTCTGGGGCAGTGGGGGAGGATGCCCACGAGTTTCTAGTTACTTGTCGCGAGCGGCTACAGACTTTGGGTTTAGTGGAGTCGAAAGGAGCGGACTTCACCGCTTAGCAGTTAGACGGTCCCGCCAGGCAGTTGTGGCGTACATACTTAGACACCAGGCCAGCTGGGTCTCCACCGGTCACATGGATTGAGTTTTCAGAGGCCTTCTTGGCTCGATTTATTCCTAGGAGCATCAGAGACCAACTCAGAGATCAGTTTGCTTGGTTAGAGCAAGGCTTAATGACAGTATCAGAGTATGAGGCCCGATTCCACGAGATCTCCAGGCATGCCGCCATGATATTACCTACTGAGGAGGAGAGGGTTCGTTGTTTTGTTCGGCGATTGAGACTACAGTTGCGGATTGAGACTCAGTCTTTAGTCTCAGCGGGCCGCTCATTTCTGGATGTAGTGGACCATGCCCGCACTATCGAGCAGCTCCGTCGCGAGGCCCAAGGGGGCAACGGCAAGAGAGCTAAACAGGAGGATAGCCATGATAGGCGCCGTTTCAGATCCCGAGAGTCTTATGATAGTTATCAGCAGAGGTTTCAGTCGGGTCAGTCTAGTAGACCCTTCCAGGCCTCTCTCCAGGCATCGGAGGGTGATCAGCACCGCCATATTGGTTTTAGTGATAGTCCTAGTCGGGGCCGAGATAGTTCACAGATGGGTTCTTCTGGCCGGGGTAGCCGACCTCCAGCTCTCAGTCGACAGTCCCAGGGGTGTTATGAGTGTGGGGAGTTAGATCATTGGGCCCGCGAGTGTCCCCATCGCAGGTAAGCCTTACCCGCTCCACAGGCAGCTAGGCATGCGCCAGCACCTCCAGCTAGAGGCAGAGGCCAGGGAAAAAACCGTAGGGGTGGTCACCAGGGTATACGGGGAGGTCCCCGAGGAGGCAGGTTAGGGGGCAGAGCCGATACACAGGGTAGGGGAGTCCAGGCCCACTTTTATGCAGCTCCAGCTAGAGCAGATGCTGAGACCTCGGACGATGTGACCACAGGTACAGTGTTATTATGCCATCAGCCCGCATCCGCCTTATTTGATCCAGGCTCTACTTATTCCTATATATCTGTTTATTGTGCTCTTCAATTGAGTATGATCCCAGAGCTATTGGTTGAGCCATTGCGTGTTTCCACCCCGGTAGGTGATTCTTTAGTAGTGGATCAGGTATTTAGATCCTGTGTGGTGACTATTCAGAGGCGAGACACTAGGGTTGATCTTATTTTGCTTGATATGGTGGGTTTTGATTTGATTTTGGGTATGGATTGGTTATCTCCCCACCATGCGGTCTTGGATTGCTACGCTAAGACCGTTACTTTAGGCATGCCTGGTATTCCACCAGTGGTGTGGCAGGGCTCTTGTAGTCGTACGCCAGTTGGCGTGATATCTTTTGTTCGGGCCCAGAGGTTGATGGCTAGCGGGTGTTTGGCTTATTTAGCTTATGTTAGAGATGTTAGTAGGGAGGGTCCTACCGTTGATTCAGTACCTATTGTTCGAGAGTTTACAGATGTGTTTCCTGCCGATCTGCCTGGTCTCCCTCCTGATCGTGACATTGACTTTTATATTGAAGTAGAGCCGGGCACTAAGCCCATTTCTATACCACCGTACCGTATGGCCGCCGTAGAGCTCAAGGAGCTCAGTGTTCAGATTCAGGATCTCTTAGATAAGAGATTCATTCGGCCTAGTGTATTGCCTTGGGGTGCCCAAGTCCTCTTCGTTATAAAGAAGGACGGTACTATGCGATTGTGCATCGACTACAGGCAGTTGAACAAGGTGACAGTGAAGAACCGTTACCCCATGCCTAGGATTGATGATCTATTTGACCAACTTCAGGGTGCCGTGGTATTTTCTAAGATTGATTTAAGATCCGGCTACCACAAGTTGAGGATTAGGGCAGCGGAAGGCCCTAAAACTGCATTTAGGACTCGTTACGGCCACTATGAGTTCCTAGTGATGTCTTTTGGGTTGACTAACGCCCCTGCCGCGTTCATGGACTTGATGACTAGGATGTTTAGGCCGTACTTGGATTTATTTGTCATAGTCTTCATAGATGACATTCTAGTATACTCGCAGAGCTGGGAGGAGCATGAGCAACATTTGAGGATAGTGCTTCAGACTTTGAGAGGCCAGCGACTTTATGCTAAGTTCTCAAAGTGTGAGTTTTGGCTTGAGTCCGTATCATTCTTGGGGCACGTGGTGTCTAAGGATGGCATTATGGTAGATCCCGCTAAGATTAAGGCCATTCGTGATTGGGCCAGGCCCACCTCTGTGACTGAGATTCGTAGCTTCGTCTGATTGGCAGGCTACTATAGGCGTTTTATTGAGGGATTTTCTACTATAGCAGCGCCTTTGACTCGGTTGACTCGCTAGGATGTTCCGTTTGTGTGGTCGGAGGAGTGTGAGATGAGCTTTCTGAGGCTTAAGGAGTTGCTTACCACCGCTCCTATATTGACTCTTCCAGTTGAGGGCGAGGGGTTTACTGTTTATTGTGACGCATCCGGCATTGGTTTGGGTTGTGTACTGATGCAGCAGGGCCGCGTTATTGCTTATGCGTCGAGGCTGCTTAAGTCGCACGAGCGCAACTACCCCACTCATGACTTAGAGTTGGCGGCAGTGGTTTTTGCTCTTAAGATTTGGAGGCATTACCTGTATGGAGTTCGATGCGAGATCTATACTGATCACATTAGCCTTCAGTACATTATGAGCCAGAGAGATCTTAATTCGAGGCTGCGCCGTTGGATTGAGCTCCTGAAGGACTGTGACCTCTCTATTCTCTACCATCCGGGCAAGGCAAATGTAGTAGCGGACGCCTTGAGTCGGAAAGCAGTGAGTATGGGTAGTCTAGCTTTTCTTTCTACTACGGAGCGACCATTACTACGACGGTGTTTTGTACTATTTCAGTCTCCATCTGTATATATAGACTTGTCTTTTTCCTTTCGAGACAGTCCAGTCTCTGTTGTCCAGTTTTTGGACTGGTACTCATTTTGTAGTAATTCTGTACTAGTGACTTCCAGGTTATGGGAGGGATCTTTATTTGTATATATGTTTCGGGTTGCTTGCGCCTGTTTATATTGTTATTTGCCTACTCTTGTTTAATTTCTACCCTCAGACCCATTACTTGTTGTTCCGGGTTGCGGGTTGGCTTACCTACTGGTGGGTTATAGTAGGTGCCATCATGACTTGATAAATCGGGTCGTGACAAATTGGTATCAGAGCCCAGGTTCATCGGTCTCACTTGTACAGAGCTAACGTCTAGTAGAGTCCTGCAGATCGGTACGGAGACGTCCGTTACTTATCTTCGGGAGGCTACAGGATGTCTTTAGGAACGTGTCGCTTTTGTATCACTGTCGTGCATTGTGTGTCTTATCGGTTTCTGAAAATCTTACTCGCACCACTCTTTTATAGGGATGGCTCGCACGTGTGGTAGGGCCTCAGCTAGGGGTAGAGGCCGACCTCGAGGTCGTGCCAGAGTTACAGCACCAGCCCAGGACCAAGAGCAAACTCCGGAGCCGGTGATAGAGCCACCAGTAGCTCCAGCACAGCAGCAACCGATGGGCCCGGGACCATCCCTGCCACCGCCCGAGCCTGTGGCAGCTCCAGATATACAGGCGATGCTCGTGCAGATATTAGCTGCCATTGGGGGTATGCAGCAGGCCCCAGCTCCAGCCGTTCCAGTACCGCAGGGCCAGCCTACACCAGCTGTACCGGTTGTTCAGCAGCTAGCGGCATCGGTTGTTCAGCCTGACGATTTGGAGGGCGTCATGCCACTATGGGAGCAGAAGATGCTCGGGGTGTTCCTTCGACTATCACCGCCGAGGTTTTCTGGGGCAGTGGGGGAGGATGCCCACGAGTTTCTAGTTACTTGTCGCGAGCGGCTACTGACTTTGGGTTTAGTGGAGTTGAAAGGAGCGGACTTCACCGCTTACCAGTTAGACGGTCCCGCCAGGCAGTGTTGGCATACATACTTAGAGACTAGGCCAGCTGGGTCTCCACCGGTCACATGGACTGAGTTTTCAGAGGCCTTCTTGGCTCGATTTATTCGTAGGAGCATCAGAGACCAACTCAGAGATCAGTTTGCTCGGTTAGAGCAGGGCTCCATGACAGTATCAGAGTATGAGGCCCGATTCCACGAGCTCTCCAGGCATGCCGCCATGATATTACCTACTGAGGAGGAGAGGGTTCGTTGTTTTGTTCGGGGTTTGAGACTATAGTTGCGGATTGAGACTCAGTCTTTAGTCTCAGCGGGCCGCTCATTTCTGGATGTAGTGGACCATGCCCGCACTATCGAGCAGCTCCGTCGCGAGGCCCAAGGGGCAGCGGCAAGAGAGCTAAACATGAGAATAGCCATGATAGGCGCCGTTTCAGACCCCGAGAGTCTTATGATAGATATCAGCAGAGGTTTCAGTCGGGTCAGTCTAGTAGCCCCTTCCAGTCCTCTCTCCAGGCTTCGGAGGGTGATCAGCACCGCCATATTGGTTTTAGTGATAGTCCTAGTCGGGGCCGAGATAGTTCACAGATGGGTTCTTCTGGCCGGGGTAGCGACCTCCAGCTCTCAGTCGATAGTCCCAGGGGTGTTATGAGTTTGGGGAGTTAGATCATTGGGCCCGCGAGTGTCCCCATCGCAGGTAAGCCTTACTCGCTCCACAGGCAGCTAGGCATGCGCCAGCACCTCCAGCTAGAGGCAGAGGCCAGTGAAAAGACCGTAGGGGTGGTCACCAGGGTATACGGGGTGGTCCCCGAGGAGGCAGGTTAGGGGGCAGAGCCGATACACAGGGTAGGGGAGTCCAGGCCCACTTTTATGCAGCTCCAGCTAGAGCAGATGCTGAGACCTCGGACGATGTGATCACAGGTACAGTGTTATTATGCCATCAGCCCGCATCCGCCTTATTTGATCCAGCTCTACTTATTCCTATATATCTGTTTATTGTGCTCTTCAATTGAGTATGATCCCAGAGCTATTGGTTGAGCCATTGCGTGTTTCAACCCCGGTAGGTGATTCTTTAGTAGTGGATCAGGTATTTAGATCCTGTGTGGTGACTATTCAGAGGCGAGACACTAGGGTTGATCTTATTTTGCTTGATATGGTGGATTTTGATTTGATTTTGGGTATGGATTGGTTATCTCCCCACCATGCGGTCTTGGATTGCTACGCTAAGACCGTTACTTTAGGCATGCCTGGTATTCCACCAGTGGTGTGGCAGGGCTCTTGTAGTCGCACGCCAGTTGGGGTGATATCTTTTGTTCGGGCCCAGAGGTTGATGGCTAGCGGGTGTTTGGCTTATTTAGCTTATGTTAGAGATGTTAGTAGGGAGGGTCTACCGTTGATTCAGTACCTATTGTTCGAGAGTTTACAGATGTGTTTCCTGCCGATCTGCCTGGTCTCCCTCCTGATCGTGACATTGACTTTTATATTGAAGTAGAGCCGGGCACTAAGCCATTTCTATACCACCGTACCGTATGGCCCCCGTAGAGCTCAAGGAGCTCAGTGTTCAGATTCAGGATCTCTTAGATAAGGGATTCATTCGGCCTAGTGTATCGCCTTGGGGTGCCCCAGTCCTCTTCGTAAAGAAGAAGGACGGTACTATGCGATTGTGCATCGACTAAAGGCAGTTGAACAAGGTGACAGTGAAGAACCGTTACCCCATGCCTGGATTGATGATCTATTTGACCAACTTCAGGGTGCCGTGGTATTTTCTAAGATTGATTTAAATCCGGCTACCACAAGTTGAGGATTAGGGCAGCGGACGTCCCTAAAACTGCATTTAGGACTCGTTACGGCCACTATGAGTTCCTAGTGATGTCTTTTGGGTTGACTAACGCCCCTGCCGTGTTCATGGACTTGATGACTAGGATGTTTAGGCCGTACTTGGATTTATTTGTCATAGTCTTCATAGATGACATTCTAGTATACTCGCAGAGCCGGGAGGAGCATGAGCAGCATTTGAGGATAGTGCTTCAGACTTTGAGAGGCCAGCGACTTTATGCTAAGTTCTCAAAGTGTGAGTTTTGGCTTGAGTCCGTATCATTCTTGGGGCACGTGGTGTCTAAGGATGGCATTATGGTAGATCCCGCTAAGATTGAGGCCATTCGTGATTGGGCCAGGCCCACCTCTGTGACTGAGATTCGTAGCTTCGTCGGATTGGCAGGCTACTATAGGCATTTTATTGAGGGATTTTCTACTATAGCAGCGCCTTTGACTCGGTTGACTCGCTAGGATGTTCCGTTTGTGTGGTCGGAGGAGTGTGAGATGAGCTTTCTGAGGCTTAAGGAGTTGCTTACCACCGCTCCTATATTGACTCTTCCAGTTGAGGGCGAGGGGTTTACTGTTTATTGTGACGCATCCGGCATTGGTTTGGGTTGTGTACTGATGCAGCAGGGCCGCGTTATTGCTTATGCGTCGAGGCAGCTTAAGTCGCACGAGCGCAACTACCCCACTCATGACTTAGAGTTGGCGGCAGTGGTTTTTGCGCTTAAGATTTGGAGGCATTACCTGTATGGAGTTCGATGCGAGATCTATACTGATCACATGAGCCTTCAGTACATTATGAGCCAGAGAGATCTTAATTCAGCAGCGCCGTTGGATTGAGCTCCTGAAGGACTGTGACCTCTCTATTCTCTACCATCCGGGCAAGGCAAATGTAGTAGCGGACGCCTTGAGTCGGAAAGCAGTGAGTATGGGTAGTCTAGCTTTTCTTTCTACTACGGAGCGACCATTAGCTTTGGACATCCAGTCCTTAGCTAACCGGATGGTACGGCTTGATATCTCTGATTCCCGGTGTGTACTAGCTTATGTGGATGCTCAGTCATCTCTGCTGGATCGGATTCGCAGCGGTCAGTTTGAGGATGAGGACTTAGTGGCACTTCGAGATCGAGTTTTGGGAGGTGACACTGGCCTGGCTACCTTAGATTTAGATGGGGTCTTAAGATTTGGTGATCGACTTTGTGTTCCAAGAGTTGGGGGTTTGATTCAGATGATTCTTACCGAGGCCCATGACTCCAAATATTCTTTCATCCGGGCACAGCTAAGATGTATCGGGACTTCAGACAGCACTACTGGTGGAGCGGCATGAGGAGAGATATTGCGGATTAAGTATCGCGTTGCTTGAGTTGTCAGCAGGTTAAGGCCGAGCATTTGAGGCCTGGTGGTGAGCTTCAGAGATTACCCATTCCTGAGTGGAAATGGGAGAGGATCACCATGGACTTCGTTGTAAGATTACCCCGCACTTCCCGTGGTCTTGATAGTATTTGGGTCATCGTGGATCGATTGACCAAGTCAGCACACTTCATTCCTGTCCATACTTCCTACAGTGCTGAGAGGTTAGCCCGTATCTACATTCGAGAGGTGGTTCGTCTTCATGGTGTGCCTGTTTCCATCATCTCAGATCGGGGCCACAGTTCACATCTAGCTTCTGGAGGACCTTCCAGGATGAGTTGGGTACCCGTGTTGACCTTAGCACAGCTTTCCACCCGCAGACTGATGGTCAGTCGGAGCGCATGATTCAGGTTCTTGAGGACATGTTGCGGGCTTGTGTTATGGATTTTGGGGGTCAGTGGGACCAGTATTTGCCTTTGGCAGAGTTTGCGTATAACAACAGCTACCACTCGAGTATTCAGATGGCCCCATTCGAGGCCTTATATGGTAGGCGTTGTCGCTCTCCAGTTGGTTGGTTTGAGTTTGCAGAGCCCAGGCGCGCGGTACAGACTTGATGCGAGAGGCTTTAGATCATGTGAGGGTGATTCAAGATAGGCTCAGGACAGCCCAGAGTAGACATCAGAGTTATGCAGACCGTAGGCGTCGACCGTTGAAATTTGCTGTTGGTGATAGAGTATTCCTCCGTGTGTCGCCCATGAAGGGTGTAATGAGATTTGGGAGGCGGGGCAAGCTTAGCCCCAGGTATATAGGTCTTTTTGAGATATTGAGGATAGTTGGGGAGGTCGCATATGAGTTAGCTTTGCCCCGGCCTTTTCAGCTATTCACCCAGTTTTTCATGTTTCGATGTTGCGCCGGTATGTTCCAGATGAGTCCCATTTGATTCAGTATGATGCAGTTGACTTGGATGACAGTTTGAGATACATTGAGGAGCCAGTTGCTATTTTGGCCAAAGATGTCAGACGGTTGCGTTCCAGAGCCATTCCTGTGGTCAAGGTCCATTGGAGACATCTCCAGTTGAGGAGGCTACCTGGGAGACGAGCATGAGATGCGGGCACAGTTCCCTGGCTATTTGAGCATTCAGGTACTTCTTGACTCTTACTTTCGCGGACGAAAGTTCTTTTAGTAGTGGATATTGTAATGACCCTCCAGGTCATTTTTAAATTAAAGAATTCTTTCCCTCGTATAGAGCATTCCTGTAGCGACCCCAATCATTTATGACTTGCTGGCACTGACTGTTCGGTCGCCTGGTCGTTCGTTTGGGTTTTAGGCCCGTTTCCCTGTTTTGGAGATTTTATAACTTGAAAAGTTGACTTTGGTCAACCTTCTTGGAAGACGTGCTCAGATGAAAATTCTGATAGCTAGGTTAGCTTCGGAATATCGATTTTGGTCTAGAACGACCCTTTGTTCACTTCCCGAGGCTTTAGATGGCAGTTGTGGAATCTGGCTCAAAACGATACTGGGTGTGGGACCCACTTTTCATCGAAGCGATCTCCAAATGGAAATTCCGCCTTCACCGTTGAGTCCGAAATATCATTTTCAATCAGATTCCATATATGGTTTGTATTTTTCCGACTCCGAACGAGTCCGGAACATCGAAATTTAAGTTTGAAGGGTTGTAGAATTCTAACGCGGCGGTGGCGTGGCAGAGCCACGCGACGCCACGTGGCAGCGGATGGAAATCTGGAAATTTCCAGATTTTAGGACGAATTTCGTCCATTATTTCTTTCACATCTTCAACATAAGATTTCTCCTCCATTTTAAGCCCGAATTAAGTGATTCAAAAGGCTAACTTCAAGAGAATTTCGTGGGGAATCTAGAGGTGATCTCAGGAACGCGAGGGGAGGCTTCGTTTGAGGTAAGAAATCGATTTTAGCTACTGCTAGGGTGATTTTCGGATTGAATTGTTGTTGAATTTTGAAATGTGAGATCTTGATCATCTTAGGTCCGTTTTGAGTCATTCTTGAGGCTAACTTGTAGAGTTTTTTGCAAGGATCGTCGTGGTATAATCTGTTTGGGTTGGAAGGGTCTCGTTTTTCCAGAAATGGGTGATCAAGGGGCTGCTAGTGTTAATTGTTGTGGCTGATTTGCGATGTTTTAGGCATCTGTTTGTGCTAAATTTTGGGGTATTAGTTTAGTAAGGTATTTGGGACGTTTTCACGGATTCGTTTTCGGGATTCCAATTGTGGGTCCCACAATCCGTTTTAGACCCGATTTTAGGTCCGTCTCCGAAAAATATAATTTTAGTGTCAATATATTCGTAATGACGAGGTGATTAACCTTTTGTTAGTGGGGAAGCATTTGGAGACCGTTCGGAGGGGAAAAGTTCCGGTACCGTGAGTTGGAGCACGCGTGGTCGGCTTTCAGGTAGGCTATGGCTTTCCCTCGTGAGATTGAGCATGTTTAGGCATTTGTTATTGATTTGCTTGAGTATGGAGGGGTTCGGGTGTCGAGCATGCTAAATTTCTATAATCCCTGCCTTAGACCTTATTTCGGGAAAGTGTTGGATTATGACAGCATGTCTCTTGATATTATTGAACATCCATACCTTGTGGTGTATATGATAATATTGATTTGAAGTATGTTTGGCCTTAGTCTAGGCTTAGACTAGTGTTGCCATAGACTTGCGAGATTTCGGATGTCGTTGGGCAGTAGAACTTTTTCCGACGTCGTTTCGGACGGTCAGCTCCTTGTAGACTGATGTAGCAGACTTGAGTCTGATAGTCGGTAACTCAGTTTATGACCTTGTATCCATAATGCCCTGCTTTTCTATTAGCTACAGTACCCGGTTAGAGTCCGTGGTCCAGCTTACTTATGTCCATGCTTAGCTACAGTACCCGGTTAGAGTCCGTGGTCCAGCTTACCTGTGATCTGGTTTTGGCTACAGTACCCGGTTAGAGTCCGTGGTCCAGCCCACCCGTGCCCGACCTTTGGCTACAGCACCCGGTTCGAGTCCGTGGTCCAGCCCATATAGGTTGACTCATTAGCTATAGTACCCGGTTCGAGTCCGTGGTCCAGCTTGCACGTGGTGTATTCCCAATTCCTCACTAAAGCTTCAGTTTAGTCTTGATTACTCTATCTGTAGGTTGAGGTTTTGGAGGTTGGAGAGATTCCGATTAAAGTCCGGGACGTAATGATATCCTGGAATATGATTGGGAATGGTTCAGTTAAAAGTCCGGAAATTGGTAATATTGTGATAGACCTTCTAGCTCCATTATTTTACTTCAACTGCCGGTGCATCTGCCGGGCTTATGGGGGTCCGTGCAGTGGTTTCTTTTATTGTGCACGAGCGTACCCGTCGGTTTATGGGAGCCCGGCGGAGTTAGTTAGATTACTTGTCTTTGTTGCCTGTACGCTCGTGTACATACCCCCATTTACTACTCTTTGCACTTGATGTGACCCTTTATTTGCATTTCAGTTCACTTTTGCTTATCTTGCTCAGTCGGCCTATGATGCCTACTGGGTACCTGTTGTTTTGGTACTCATGCTACGCTCTGCATCTATTTTGTGATGCAGGTCCGAGCACTAGTAGCCAGCGTTGATCGAGCTTGGAGTAGACTTATCCGGAGACGGGGGTGAGCACACGGCGTTTTGTACTATTTCAGTCTCCATCTGTATATATAGACTTGTCTTTTTCCTTTCGAGACAGTCCAGTCTCTTGTCCAGTTTTGGGACTGGTACTCATTTTGTAGTAGCTCTGTACTGGTGACTTCCAGGTTCTGGGAGGGATCTTTATTTGTATATATGTTTCGGGTTGCTTCCGCCTGTTTATATTGTTATTTGCCTACTCTTGTTTAATTTCTACCCTCAGACCCATTACTTGTTGTTCCGGGTTACGGGTTGGCTTACCTGCTGGTGGGTTATAGTAGGTGCCATCATGACTTGATAAATCGGGTCGTGACAAATTGGTATCAGAGCCCAGGTTCGTCGGTCTCACTTGTACAGAGCTAACGTCTAGTAGAGTCCTGCAGATCGGTACGGAGACGTCCGTTACTTATCTTCGGGAGGCTACAGGATGTCTTTAGGAACGTGTCGCTTTTGTATCACTGTCGTGCATTGTGTGTCTTATCGGTTTCTGAAAATCTTACTTGTACCACTCTTTTATACGGATGGCTCGCACGCGTGGTAGGGCCCCAGCTAGGGGTAGAGGCCGACCTCGAGGTCGTGCCAGAGTTACAGCACCAGCCCAGGACCGAGAGCAAACTCCGGAGCCGGTGATAGAGCCACCACAGCTCCAGCACAGCAGCAACGATGGGCCGGGACCAGCCCAGCCACCGCCCGAGCCTGTGGCAGCTCCAGATATACAGCGATGCTCGTACAAATACTAGCTGCCATTGGGGGTATGCAGCAGGCCCCAGCTCCAGCCGTTCCAGTACCGCAGGGCAGCCTACACCAGCGGTACCGGTTGTTCAGCAGCTAGCGGCATCGGTTGTTCAGCCTGACGATTTGGAGGGCGTCATGCCACTACGGGAGCAGAAGATGCTCGGGGTGTTCCTTCGACTATCACCGCCGAGGTTTTCTGGGGCAGTGGGGGAGGATGCCCACGAGTTTCTAGTTACTTGTCGCGAGCGGCTACAGATTTGGGTTTAGTGGAGTCGAAAGGAGCAGACTTCACCGCTTACCAGTTAGACGGTCCCGCCAGGCAGTGGTGGCGTACATACTTAGAGACCAGGCCAGCTGGGTCTCCACCGGTCACATGGACTGAGTTTTCAGAGGCCTTCTTGGCCTATTTATTCCCAGGAGCATCAGAGCACTCAGAGATCAGTTTGCTCGGTTAGAGCAGGGCTCCATGACAGTATCAGAGTATGAGGCCTGATTCCACGAGCTCTCCAGGCATGCCGCCATGATATTACCTACTGAGGAGGAGAGGGTTCGTTGTTTTGTTCGGGGTTTGAGACTACAGTTGCGGATTGAGACTCAGTCTTTTGTCTCAGCGGGCCGCTCATTTTTGGATGTAGTGGACCATGCCCGCACTATCGAGCAGCTCCGTCGCGAGGCCCAAGGGGGCAGCGGCAAGAGAGCTAGACAGGAGGATAGCCATGATAGGCGCCGTTTCAGACCCCGAGAGTCTTATGATAGATATCAGCAGAGGTTTCAGTCGGGTCAGTCTAGTAGCCCCTTCCAGGCCTCTCTCCAGGCATCGGAGGGTGATCAGCACCACCATATTGGTTTTAGTGCCGGTCCTAGTCGGGGCCGAGATAGTTCACAGATGGGTTCTTCTGGCCGGGTAGCCGACCTCCAGCTCTCAGTCGACAGTCCCAGGGGTGTTATGAGTGTGGGGAGTTAGATCATTGGGCCCGCGAGTGTCCCCATCGCAGGTTAGCCTTACCCGCTCCACAGGCAGCTAGGCATGCGCCAGCACCTCCAGCTAGAGGCAGAGGCCAGGGACAAGACCGTAGGGGTGGTCACCAGGGTATACGGGGTGGTCCCCGAGGAGGCAGGTTAGGGGGCATAGCCGATACACAGGGTAGGGGAGTCCAGGCCCACTTTTATGCAGCTCCAGCTAGAGGAGATGCTGAGACCTCGGACGATGTGATCACAGGTACATTGTTATTATGCCATCAGCCCGCATCCGCCTTATTTGATCCAGGCTCTACTTATTCCTATATATTTGTTTATTGTGCTCTTCGATTGAGTATGATCCCAGAGCTATTGGTTGAGCCGTTGCGTGTTTCAACCCCGGTAGGTGATTCTTTAGTAGTGGATCAGGTATTTAGATCCTGTGTGGTGACTATTCAGAGGCGAGACACTAGGGTTGATCTTATTTTGCTTGATATGGTGGATTTTGATTTGATTTTGGGTATGGATTGGTTATCTCCCCACCATGCGGTCTTGGATTGCTACGCTAAGACTGTTACTTTAGCCATGCCTGGTATTCCACCAGTGGTGTGGCAGGGCTCTTGTAGTCGCACGCCAGTTGGGGTGATATCTTTTGTTCGGGCCCAGAGGTTGATGGCTAGCGGGTGTTTGGCTTATTTAGCTTATGTTAGAGATGTTAGTAGGAGGGTCCTACCGTTGATTCAGTACCTATTGTTCGAGAGTTTACAGATGTGTTTCCTGCCGATCTGCCTGGTCTCCCTCCTGATCGTGACATTGACTTTTATATTGAAGTAGAGCCGGGCACTAAGCCCATTTCATACCACCGTACCGTATGGCCCCCGTAGAGCTCAAGGAGCTCAGTGTTCAGATTCAGGATCTCTTAGATAAGGGATTCATTCGGCCTAGTGTATCGCCTTGGGTGCCCCAGTCCTCTTCGTAAAGAAGAAGACAGGGTACTA